>NC_057795.1:123949994-124012806 GCF_018294505.1 Triticum aestivum | reverse complement strand
GCCTCTCGCCCGCCCTCAACGCCGCCGCCCGCCGTCGCCCGCCGCCCCCTCTCGCCCACATACAGAGAGCTAGCGAGATCGTGGAGAGAGAGAGAGAATTTTTTTGTTCTTTTTAATTTTAACTAGTTAATTAGTTTAACAAAAACGGTAAAATAACTTAACAAAAAACGTATAACCGTAAAATTTGATAACCGTATAACCGTAAAATAACTTAACAAAAACGGTAAAATAACTTAACAAAAAATGTATAACCGTAAAATAACTTAATTAACAAAAAACGTATAACTTAACAAATAACCGTAAAATTTGATAATTAACAAAAAAACGTATATACGGAGAGGGGGTGGCGAGGGGGGCGGCGATGCGCGCGGTGTTTTTTTTAGGGATCGAGAGGGGGCGGCGAGGGTTATACATGTGTGTTGTCCTCGCCTCCCTCTCCGTGACGCCGTCGTCTGCCGCCCCGTCTCGCGCTCTATCGGGACACCCTCTCCCACCCCTTCCTCGCCCCCTCCTTTTGCCACCGCCCTTTCGCCACCGCCACCGCCACCGCCCCCCTTCTTCACTTAATTAATTTGTTTTTACTACATGTTTTCAGGACTGACATAATGGCGGACGATAGAGCTGACCCGATTATGGACAACTATGATCCGGACGGTGAAGCACATATGTTCGGCATCATAAACGGCGATATTCTATATGTGCCGACCGGACAAGAAGAAGATGATATCTCTTCTTATCTGAACCTTGACGGTGAAGATGAAGGGCGCCGTCAGCAAGATGATGCCGAACAAACGTCGATAAACAACGATCTTCAAATGGAAGTAGCAACCACGACTCTCTGAATAAGGATCCAAAGCTTTAGGGCGACATGAGAAGAATGCTGCAGAAGTAATTATTTTCATTCATTTGCGCTCTATATCGATCGGCCTATTTCGTTCATTTCCTAATATCAAGTAACTAATAACTCTCTTGTTCATTTAATTTTCTTTGCCTCTTAGGGTTTGGAGACGGTTCGTAGATACAAAGGTCGGTGAATTCAAAAAAGAGCTAGAATTCAAAAGGTCAAAGGCTAAGAATGGTGAGGATATTCAGCCAGCGGGGACCAATCTATGTGCATACTATGTCTGTGAGATGATCCGGAGATACACCTCTGAGCGGGTTCCGAGTGATACCAATGCTCAGAGGAATAACCTCCGGATGATGCTTAGTCCAGAAGCTCGCTTCCGACCACTTCAAGAGGAACTAGCTGGATGGTTCAGGAGGGAAGTCCTCCATCCTAAAGGAGAACACCATTACGAGGACGTAGAACTTTATATGCATTAAATTATGTATGGAAACTTGTTCAAAATTGTATATGGTCATCCGATGATATTGAATATATATTGTATATTCCTCTAGAATTCTTTTTGGTTCTAATTTCAAATTTGTTTGAAATTGTACATTCATATGCATGTATGTAGTACCGTAGAATATGTGAAACTCCTTCAAAATTAAAATAAAGCACAAAAGAAATAAAACAATACAAATTAAACAGAAAACAGGTTTAGGGGGGGCTAAAACCCTAAACCTGCGGCGGCCTTTAGTCGCGGTTGGCCAGAA
Source organism: Triticum aestivum (assembly GCF_018294505.1). NCBI lineage: Eukaryota > Viridiplantae > Streptophyta > Magnoliopsida > Poales > Poaceae > Triticum > Triticum aestivum. The sequence continues at coordinate 124,011,207 of NC_057795.1, read as the reverse complement.
GAACCGCGACTAAAGGTCCTCCGCCCCGACGGCCGCCTGGCGCCCACGTGGACGGGCCTTTAGTCGCGGTTCTTAAGCAACCGCGACTAAAGGGTGGGGCCTTTAGTCGCGAACGTTCGGTCGCGGTTGCGCAACCGCGACTAATGGCAGTTGCGAACCGCGACCAAAGGCCCTTTTTCCACCAGTGAGGATATATATATATATGTAGCCTTAAAATGAGCATCTTATATATAAATTAAGCTCTACAGTTTGTACGTCGGACCAAGTTCATATAAACTTGCCGGCACGCCAACTGTGAGGAAGATATAAGTTTGCATCTTTAAACGGCCATCTAATAAATAAAACATTGATCTCACAGTTTGTACATCGGGCTAAGTTCATGAAAACTTGCCGGCACGCCAACTGTGAAAAAGATATATGTGTGATCAAACAAGCATCTTATATAAACTTGGAAAAAGTTGATAATTCCCGCATGAATAAAAGGGAGTTTCGTTGATTGTATGACAGATCTCACAGTTTGTACGTCGTGCCAAGTTCATATCGACTTGCCGGCACGCCAACTGTGAGAAGGGTATACGTTTGATCTTTAAAACGAACATTTTAAATATATAAAATAAAATTGATCTATGCAATTGTACGTCGGACCAAGTTCGTATATAACTTGCCGGCACGTCATTGCGAGGCCAAATTTCCGCATACATACGGGACAAGATGCACAATCATTCGTGGCCTAAAGGCAGGCTGCGTGCATGGATTCATCTATAAATTATTCATCCAACCTGTGATGCTGGTATATGTATAAGAAGAAAATAGGACAGTATGTATAGTACCTAAAGAGAGAGCAGGTATACGTCCGAAACTAAAATATGGTTGTTTTGCCAATTGTACCTAAACCTTCCTACAATGTTGAGGGAACAAAAAATCAAGAGGCAATCTAAGGACGTAAATCATGTACGTAGATGTCTATTTGAATGAATTAAGTACAAACTTACCAACATAAGATCTGGGCTTCAGCGGCCGATGCTAATCTTATTCATACATAGAAAGGAAAGGGAATCAGAGATGAGAATCATCTGAGAGAATGATGAGAAAAAGACAATCAATGATTGCACATCAATGCGTACCTAGTAGTCCAAAGAATAGCAGGCCACTCATAAAAAGATCTGGACTTTTGGCAGGAGTTATGCGTGAGGCAAATAGAGTCTCCTTGCAAGCCGATAGGTAGAAGATATATATAAGGAGTGGTATGCGCTCCGGCCGGACGCAACTACATGGCGGAAGGCCAGCGTCTTGTAACAAATTTTCAAGATTGAGTCATTATCCAATGAAGGGACTAACAAACTTTCAAAAGGCAAGGCTAGATAAATATCTAACTGGATATTTTAAACAGAACAAGTGTGTCACCTACACTAAAAAAAATTGAATCAAAGAAATATATGTGAAACGGAATATGGCTACATATATATTTTCGAGTTCTGAAAGTGAATCAAAGAAATATTCGCTTCCAGAACTCGAGGGGCATCTGTTGACACGGGATTTCGCCGAAATAAAATACAGAGTGATATCTATTATCAAAATATGATAAAGTCTCACCTGCAAAAAAAGGAAATGGTAAAGTCAGAATATATTTGATATCTGGAAATTTTGCAAAGTGAATGAAAATCTTCATGAAATATTTGTCCCATTTAAAATCACACATAAGCTTCATCCATGCACGCCGTCACCAAATGCGGTTGTTAAATACCTACATAAAATTATAATGTTTCCGAAATATCGACCGTAAGGCAAATGCGAGGCCTATTCCATCGATCATGTGAAATATCAACGCGATGGATAAAATAAAACGTGTGTTGATATATATGTTTAAGGAAATAAGAAGAAAACGCCAGGCCATCATATAATTGTCCGTAAAAGAATATTTGCATATCTCTTTTTTATGGCACGACAAAGAAATTGGAATGAATTTTCCAAAAGAAAGAAAACAATTTCAATTAGTCATGATCAGCTCATTTATACAAATGTCTACGTAGATACATGCATAGTGGGTGAGACTAATTTACAAGGTTGCATGGATCAGCTAATCATCACAAGCAAACTAATGGGCTAGCGTCCAAGCCCACACGTTGATAAAAAACTACATGGGCTAATTAGGCCAGTGGTCGGTTCAAAGCTTGGTCAAAGAGCAATTAATCAAAGAAAGGAAATAAAAAAAAGCATGCAAGGACTCCCACATTCCCATGGTTGAGTCAACTAGGATTAAAGAAATAAACAAAAGGAAAGAAAACGCAGCCCACTCGCATGATCCCATGACCTCCAGCACGTGGGTGCGTGCCCAAGTTGATCCATGTGCTCCTCCCTCCTATAAATACCATCATACGGGCTTCTCTTGAGGGTCCAATTCTTGATTCTCTGGCCGCACGTTGCTGCGCTCTTTTCACCACTGCTGCTGTTGTGCTTCCGCTGCTGCTCTCATCCACATATACGTTGTTGCTGTTGTTGCAAGGCCGCCGTTCAGGAGGAACCTGAGGAAGGTAGACAAGGTGGGAATTATGATCCTCCTCTAATCTTCTTGCTCCTCCGCATGTCTCTCATCATATTCATCTTTCTTCTTGGTTGATCATTGTGATACAAACCAAGAAGTATACCTCATGTGTCCTCATCTTGACATTTTGCCTTGGTTGATCATCGTGATACGAGCCAAAGAGTAGTTACGTTTAGGAGAGGAAATTTTCCCTTGGTTGATCATTGTGATACAAACCAAGGAGCATTCGCCATATAGCCTCATCTTGACATTTTGCCTTGGCTCATCATCGTGATACGAGCCAAAGAGCAATTATGTTCAAGAGAGGAAAATCACCCTTGGTTGATCATTGCGATACGAACCAAGGAGCATATTTCACATATTTTTACCTTGACATTTCACCTTGGCTGATCATCATGATACAAGTCAAGGTGTGAATATGTTTAAAAGCAACAAAATACTCCTTGGCTGATCATCGTGATACGAGTCAAAGAGCACTTATATTTAAGAGAAGAAAATTTGTCCTTGGTTGATCATTGTGATACAAACCAAGGAGCATTCTCCATATAGCCCCATCTTGACATTTCGCCTTAGCTGATTATCATGATACAAGTCAAAGCGCGAATATGTTTAAGAGCAGAAAAGAAAATACTCCTTGGCGGATCATCATGATACAAATCAAGGAGCATACAACATATAATTCCATCTTGTCATCTTTGCCTTTGGCTGATCATCATGATGCGAGTCAAAGTGCGATTATGTCAAAGAGGATAAATTTCACTCCTTGGTTGATCATGGCGGCCCACACTAAGGAGGACATATTCTCCCTTCCATCATAAATGAGAGCGACGCAAAGGTAAAGCTCGGGGAAAACAAATATGGAACATACCCAAACACCATATAACCAGCTACATAAAATCATAGAATAAATATGCGCTTACAAAAATGCACTCTTCATTTGTTGGAGTTGCACAAAACAAGACAATGTAAATTGTGCGTGTACCTTCAATCTAGAGCATGAAAATGTATAAATTGGATGCTCGCCAAATTATGTTTAAAGCCTCTTGTTGGTTACACTGCGGACATACATGCTATGCCACGTCAGTAGTAATACAAACATGGAGGTATAAACATCACATACATCTGTCATATAGATTATGAAATGAGCATACTCTAATGCATATAGAATATGCTAAGTGAAATCTAATGTGTAAACATGAGATAATAAAAATGTTAGTTGTCTCATTTTGCACTAAAATAAAATATGCCCATAAAAGAAAATGAATGCGTGTAGGTTAAGTAAAAAAATATAATCCTACATATCTAAAAATATGAAATCTAGAGCGTATAGGCTAACATGGATTAAATCATATACCATCATCGCATGCATGGTTATATATGCGTCAATAAAAGATGTAGCATGCATGTATTAAGTGGATACTCTGCTAGTCGACTCATCACTCCTTAAAATGAAATGACCTGAAAGTTGATTAAGATAGCCGCATGGTCATACTAGCATATGTTGGTTAAGTCGACTACACAAATTAGATATCTGCAAAAGCACACATTGCACTCGTACTCTATGTACTACTCATAATAGTACAAGGGTAAAAATATAAATGAACAAAACACATGATAACTTGAAGAAGATCGAGGATGCTCCCCCGAGCACACCGGCGTCAACGACAACGAGGAGGAGCGGTTTTTATTTATTATTTTCTAGTGGTCATGTGTTGCAATTCTATGTAATAGGATAGTTGGAATTCTTAATCAGGGGTTTTCTTTTCGGAGATGTAATTAACAGAGTTTTTATGTAAATGTAAGAGTTCTGGAAATAAAGTACCTGCAATGTTTGATTCTACCCTTATTTTATGCATTTAAATTTTACTCTGTATCAATGACGTGGACGCGTGTTTCACGCCCGCCATTTTCCCGTCATCAGATTCTGGCACGCCCGGTGGGACGAATTTCTCCCCTCATCTTTGAATTCCAACATGGCATTGCAACATATGAATTCCCATAGCACATAAATCATAAAACATTATGTCCCCATATGCAAAAAAAACAAAGAAAACTAATATATGGTTTTCTTTATTTTGAAGGCATGGAGGGCCAAGTGCAGCAGTTTGTGACCCTTCGCTTCGGTGACCTTTGGCTTAATGTGCCAATTGGTCCTATCGTGACCTCACTAAGTGAAAGCTGGAAGACTACTGCCGCATCTCCAGTTGTAGCAGATCAAGAAGAAGTCACTTCTCCACCAATGGAGGGGTTCACACCTGTTTTGTCAAAGTCTGCAAAGAGAAAAATGAGGGCTGCTAGAAAGAGGGTTGCTCAGAGCTCTGCACGAAGATCATGTTTTAAAAGAAATGAAGCATGGGTTAGGATATGAGGTTTGTATGGCCTCGGCTGAGTATACAGACATGACGGAAGCATCTCCACAAATGGAGGATGGCAACCAATGCAATGTGGATGACTTAGAAGAAATAAATATTGGTATGACTGATGATCTTCGTCCAATTTTTATTAGCAAACATTTGTCCAAAGAAAATAAACTAAAATATCAGGAGTTCCTGCGTGCGAATAGAGATGTATTCGCTTGGACTTATGAAGAAATGCCTGGGTTAGACCCAAACATAGCTGTCCATCGCCTCGATGTGCGAGATGACGCCACACCAGTGAAGCAAGCTCAAAGAAAGTACCGGCCTGAGATACTTCCACAAATAGAAGCCGAGGTCGACAAACTCATAGCCGCAGGGTTCATTAGAGAAGTCAAATACCCCATATGGGTCTCTAGTATTGTACCCGTTAAAAAGAAGAATGGTCAAACACGCATATGTGTAGATTTCAGGGATATGAATAAAGCATGTCCCAAAGATGACTTCCTGATACCCATCTCCGAAATACTAGTCGATGCTACTATGGGGCATGAAATATTTTCTTTCATGGATGGTTGTTCCGGCTATAATCAAATTAAAATGGCACCTGAAGATGAAGAGTTAACAGCATTCCGCACACCTAAAGGCATATATTGTTATAAAGTAATGCCTTTCGGATTACAAAACGCTGGGGCGACATATCAACGAGCAATGACAATCATCTTAGACGGGTTGTTATATGTGATTGTTGAATGCTATATAGACGACATAGTTGTGAAATCAAAGCATGAACAAGACCACTTGAAACACCTTGAAATGGTTTTTGAGCGTCTTAGGCAACATAATCTAAAAATGAACCCCATGAAGTGCGCGTTCCTCTGGAAAATTTCTCGGTTTCGTGGTTACAAAAAATGGTATTCAGATAGATCCAAGCAAAATCAAGGCGATCGTTAAGATGCCACCACCCACTAACTTACATGAACTTGCCACCACCCACTAACTTACATGAACTGAAGAGTTTTCAGGGCCACCTAGCATATATTAGGAGGTTCATCTCAAATTTATCTGGGAGATGCAAACCTTTCTCGCGACTTATGAAGAAAGGAGTCCCTTTTGAATGGGATCAAGCATGCCAAAACGCATTCCTAGAAATTAAGAAATATTTGATAAATCCCCCTGTTTTAGGCGCACCGATTAAAGACCGACCATTAATTCTCTATACTGCTGCAATGCCTACTTCACTAGGTGCACTCCTGGCGCAAAATAATGATGCAGAAAAGGAAACGTCCCTGTATTATCATAGCCGCACCTTGGTAGGGGCCGAGTGCAACTATCCAGACATGGAAAAAATATGTCTCGCACTGGTGTTCGCTGCACAAAAGTTGCGACACTACATGTTAGAACACACTGTACATTTAGTCTCAAGAGCAGACCCTCTCAGATATATCTTAAGTAAAATGGTACTCTCGGGGAGACTAACTAAATGGGCGATGCTTTTGTCACAATTTGACATCACGTATATACCGCAAAAAGCCGTAAAAGGCCAAGCTTTGGCTAACTTCCTTGCGGCACATCCGATCCCAGATGATTTTCCTATAGATGATGACTTGCCAGATGAGGACGTATTCGCCACGACGGTAACAAAATCAACATGGCAAATGTACTTCGATGGCGCTTGTCGGCAATCTGGGTCAGGCGCCGGAGTCGTTTCCATTACACCTGATGAAGGGGTGATCCCATACTCATTTACCCTAACTTCGGCAACGTCAAATAATTCAGCCGAATATGAAGCTCTTATCATTGGGCTTGAAATAGCAATAAACATGGGGCTCGATACGCTCTCTGTTTATGGGGATTCACAATTAGTGATTAATCAACTGATGGGGACCTACATGGTAAAGAAACAAGAATTGTTGCCATATTTCAAAAGGGCAAAAGAGCTCCTAGCTATGTTCAAAGATCTAAATATTCAGCACATAGTTAGAAATCAAAACGAAAAGGCTGACGCTTTAGCCGGTTTAGCTGCAAGTATGTCACTAGACTCACATGAAATGATGGACGTACACGTAGAGGAACGAAGAATACTACCAATATTTGTTGAAGAAGAAGAAGCGATAGTATCTTCTGCAATGACAGCTGATGTATGTGAAATCGAGGTAGGGGATTGGCGAGCACCATTCCTAGAATATCTGCTTCACGGATATCTACCTCTTGATGCTAGCGAAAGATCTAGAATTCGCAAAAGATCAATTCATTACACATGCATCAATGACATACTCTATAGGCGTTCTCATGATGGCATATTATTGCGCTGCCTTGCTGGAAATGAAATTATGGAGGCCTTAAACGAGGTGCATGCTGGAATATGTGGCTCGCACCAATCAGGTCGTAAATTGCACTACCAATTAAGGCGTCTAGGTTACTACTGGCCCACAATGTTTGAAGATGCCACTAAATTTGCAAAGAAATGCCATGTATGCCAAGTGCATGCTGATTTCATACATCAGCCGCACGAACCACTCCATGCGACCAATATGTCTTGGCCTTTTGAAATGTGGGGAATGGATATAGTTGGTCCAATTCATCCACCGTCCTCCAAAGGTCACAAATTCATTTTAGCAGCAACAGACTATTTCTCCAAGTGGGCTGAACTTACACCACTAAAGGAAGACAAAGCGGAGAATGTAGAACATTTTATAAGAACACAACTCATTTATCGCTTTGGCGTTCCTTCTCGGATTATGTCTGATAATGAAACTCCTTTTAAAAACAAACAAGTGGAGAAATTATGCTCAAAATTTAAGATAGACCATCATTATTCCACGGCATATAACCCAGCCGCCAATGGACAAGCAGAAGCTTTCAACAAAACTCTTTGCAAGTTACTAAAGAAAGTTGTATCAAAAAATAAGCGTGACTGGCATGAAAAGCTTCTTGAAGCCTTGTGGGCTTATAGAACCACAACACGCATAGGAATGACACCTTATTCCTTAGTATTTGGAGGAGAAGTTGTTCTACCTTTGGAGGTACAGATCACGTCACTGAGAGTCGCTACACATGAAAATTTGTTGGAGGAAAAATCAGTACAATTACGCCTCGATGAATTGGAAAGACTAGAAGGAAGACGACTTCAAGCTTTGCAAAATCTTGAGGCATACCAAGCTAGGATGTCGCGAGCATTCGACAAACGAGTCAAAAGAAGGTCGTTCAAACAAGGAGATCTAGTACTCGCGGTCATTCGTCCCATGAATATCACGCGGCGGATGAAAGGAAAATTTGAACCAAAATGAGAAGGGCCTTTTGTCATAAAAGAGGTTTATTCTAGCGGCGCGTATAGGATCATATCACCAGATGGGAAATACTCACTGGCACCGGTAAATGGGAAATTCCTTAAGCGTTATTATGCATAAAAAAATACACTCCATATCCTCACGAGTCTAAACTGGGGCACATAAGGAAAAAACTCACTCCATACCCTCACGAGTCTAAACCGGGGCACAAAAAAAATTACTCCAACAACCTACGAGTATAAACTGTGATGCAAAGAAAAGAAATCATCAAGTGTACTCCATACCCTCAAGAGTATAAACTGGGGCACACCAGAAAATAAAGTTACTCCAACAACCTACGAGTATAAACTGTGATGCAAAGATAAGGACACATAAATTTGACTCCGATATCCTACGAGTTAAACTATGGCGTAAAAAAATGATGACTCCAAATTCGCATAAGCTTAAACTGTTGTATAAAAGGGCAGTGTATATAAAAATATATGAATAAATTTGTAAAAGATAAAAATGAACAATGAAATAAAGTAATAAGGCTTCAACAAAATGTAAATAAATAAAGGGGCCCAAGCTAGTTCATGCAATTAGCACGGAGTATCCATTCCACATAGAAAGCAGCGCTATATGAATAACATTGCATAGTCCATCAGTACACCTGAATAAATCCCATGCAAACATACGCGAATGGTGCTATTGGCGTGTGAGAAGACACGAGAAAATGGGTTCGCCGATTGGCCGCCTTATGCAAGTCTGAGTAGGAAATGTAAACAGACGACATGTCTAATTTATTGAGGGCCAAATAAAAAACCTCAGTTGGACATGGAGCGCCAGTCCTTCAGACTTATAATAATAGACTTGGCTTCGTCCTCCAGCGTCGATGTCTTCCCTTTAAGAGCCTCCAATTCCTCGGAAGCTTTCACATTAGCTTCGAGCAAATCTTCATGCAACTTCTTGGCTTCAGCTTGCTTGGCGGAACGGTCTGACTCTAGTTGCTTGACCCTTTCTTCAGTTGTAAGCAACTCAGCAGTAGCTTCTTGCAGTTGAGCAGAGAGGGCCTCCACACGTTCCTTCTTCTCAGCTTTTTCCTCCAGCATGGATGACATCTCTTCCGCTAAAGTTTTCAGAGATGCTTCAATGGATTCAGCCCTGCTCTCTGCTGCAGTAACAAATTCAGACTTTTGCTTTGACTGATCCTCAATGGTTCTGCGGGTTTCTTGCACTGTATCTGATATCGAAACAAATTTTTCCCAAGCCGCACGGACAGGGGCAATTTGGGGAACAATATCACCAGCAGGGAGCATCGACCGAACTGCCTGAAAAATCTCATGGCGTTGAGAATCTGTTAATGTTGGGGCATCTAAGGCTTCAAAAGCATTCTTCAACAACAAGTCGATAGCGTCCAGAATGAGCTTGGTAATAGCGGAAATATCCATGGGTGGCGCTGAAATTTGTGTAATTATTCCCTCGCCACTGACGAGATTAGAAGCTCCTTCCGCACCACCTGGCGATAAGAAGGAGCGGCAAGATAAATGATACTGCAATGAAATTAATAAATAAAAAAAGATACAGGGTACGATAAAGCTACCGTGCGTAGAGATAGGCGAAATGTTTGAAATATCAGCCTGCGAGGCCACGCCTGAGTATAGATACGTAGGGGAGTTGGAAGATTAAGAGAGGGTTCTGATATATCAAAATCCTCAAATGATAGATCAGAACCTATGACATTATCATCAGTCCCTATATCGTCAAGTTCATGCATAAAATCAACCAACTCGTCAAGATTACATGGGCTTTCTCCAAGAGAAATTTCAATCTTCCTTTTTACAACAGGTCTTTCCTCCCCACCAGAAGAGATTATTGCATTTGGACTAGGTTCCTCTGAGTCCCTATCAACCAAAATGTCAGTACCCTCCTTCCTTACATTTAAACGTGTGCCTGATACTGTCACGTTTATAAGTGGCCGGGGATTGGAAGAGGAACTTGCAGCAACATCATTTGGATTATTTTTTCCGCTTCTAAAAAATAGCAAAAAATAATAATATCAGTCAGTAAATAGTGGTGTTGGCGCATAATAGTAAAAAAATACGTATATATATTACCTGTTGCAACAAAGGTGGCGGGGCATTGTTATCCAAGTGGTAACCTCTTAAGATGTCCCTCCAATGATTCACTGCCGACATTTCTCTCGCCTCAATAGCTGCAAGATATTCCTCTTGCCGTTCAGCAGACACCCTCTTTACTACGACAAGATCCCCTTCCAAAATCTTGCGAGGAAAAATATGTTTCTTCCCATTATTCACATATTTGGCAAGCCTTTCTTCATAGGAATCTCGCCCGTGCATGTTACCTTGACGAAGCTGGCCTAGAACGCTGGTGAAAGGTTGGATGAAAATGGTCCACCAGTTTGTCCATGCCACTGAGGAATTGCCCACAAAATCTTTGTTGGGAATATAGTGAGGCTGTTTCGGATTCGAGCGCAATAAATGCCACCAGTGTGCATAAGCAACACTAATGTAATCTATTATATATAAACTGCGCAATGGAGTATATGGTACTTGCTGATCCGATTTGAATTGTCGAGCCACCCGGTCAGGATGATATGGCTCAACAATGCACAAGTCGTCATCATAATCGGACCTTCTCCACGGTAGCATCCCTCGACGGATGGAAATGGTGAATGCTTTTTGCAGCCAACGAGTGCTAGCCAAGTCAGAGAAATTTGAGGGGTACCACACAATATTCTTGTGTTTCTCGAAGAAATCATGCGCCTTTTCAGGGCTAAAATCGTGTGGAATCCTAAACATAGTCCCCACCATAGATAAATTCCCTGGACAAAGCTTAGGAGTTGGGAATTTGCTCACTTTTGCTCGTTTACCAAATACATTCTTCAGATAAACCCCCATCCAGCCGATAATGAAATGGACGGGCCATCCCCTAATCCGGTAGCATGGTCCTACAGGATGGGTGCCAATGCGACGAAGCGAAAAATAGATAGAACAAAATGCTGGTGGAGCTAATGAAATTCGACGCCCTAGAGCGATCCAGGACGCCATCACAAGGACGCCAGCGCGAATGTAGGCTTCCCGGCCAATGACAACAAAGTAGCACAACCAAACAGCAATGTATGCCGCGACATACAAGCGGACCTCACGAAGAGACGCGAAAGGAACGGAAAGGTCTCGCCGGTTGTGAAAATAGTCACACCAGACCTGGAAAGTCACGTGACCGCCATTGTTCTTGGCAAGCTGATCATGTGCGGATAATAGGTCCGGTAAGAAGTCAGGGAATTGGCAAAGGGAGGGGTCTAGTGCATGTTCTGGTGGGATAAATTCTTCATATAAGTCTCCATCCAGAGGAAGACCAGCCATTTGATACATATCAAGGAGTGTAATAGTACGTTCACCACATGAGAATAGGAACGTGTTGGTTTTTGGATTCCATTTTTCTAACAGAGATCTTAGCAAGGTGGGTGAAATAGAATAATCACCCAAAGAGCAGTAAATGGCTCCACATAGGTAATCTGAACCTTCACCAAGTCCTTTTAAGGAAAAAGAATGATTTCGTAAGATGTTTGCCCCCCATTCATTATAACCTGAAGGACGGGGCATATACTCAATATCATGACGTTCCCAAGTCAGACCTTTGGATACCATCCTAGTACCCAGACAGAAAGCTGTATCAGTTCGCGGTGAAGCCGCCAATGGGTAATATGAGTAAGCTAGTTTGGACCGTCTCGCTCGCCAACCACGAGGGCCGTAGTCGAGTTCACCCTTTGGTATACTTATAGCTTTAACTATGGGACAGTCTTGGTCATCGAAGCTAGGTTCATATAGTTTGTGTTGCTTGGCTAGCTCGACAAGGGATAGTCGATGTGAGGAAACCGTGGGCGAATTCTGCGCCATCTCTATACAAGAAAAATATACGTGTGTTGGTACAGTTACAAGTCATGTTCAAAACAGCAAAAACAAGTGACCATGGTAAATGAATGGAAATTTTACCACGGAGGAAATAGTCCGAGCGAAGCCAGCCCCTGATGAAGAGGAAAGGATTTGCACTCTACAAAAAGTGATGATGACTATTAGTGCTAAAAAATTATGCAAAGGTCAAATACCAGCAAAATGAATTATCCTAAAAAAGAGATACGTGTCAACTTTGAAAGGGTTGATGGATGCAAAACTTTGAAAAAAGTTGATATATGCAAAACCTTGAAATGTTGGTAATTCTTGCATCAAATAAAGAGAAGTCTCATTGATCTCGCAGTTTGTACGTCGGACCAAGTTCATATAAACTTGTCGGCACGCCAACTGTGAGAAGGATATATATATATGTGTGTAGCCTTAAAATGAGCATCTTATATATAAATTAAGCTCTACAGTTTGTACGTCGGACCAAGTTCATATAAACTTGCCGGCACGCCAACTGTGAGGAAGATATAAGTTTGCATCTTTAAACGGCCATCTAATAAATAAAACATTGATCTCACAGTTTGTACGTCGGGCTAAGTTCATGAAAACTTGCCGGCACGCCAACTGTGAAAAAGATATATGTGTGATCAAACAAGCATCTTATATAAACTTGGAAAGAGTTGATAATTCCCGCATGAATAAAAGGGAGTTTCGTTGATTGTATGACAGATCTCACAGTTTGTACGTCGTGCCAAGTTCATATTGACTTGCCGGCACGCCAACTGTGAGAAGGGTATACGTTTGATCTTTAAAACGAACATTTTAAATATATAAAATAAAATTGATCTATGCAATTGTACGTCGGACCAAGTTCGTATATAACTTGCCGGCACGTCATTGCGAGACCAAATTTCCGCATACATACGGGACAAGATGCACAATCATTCGTGGCCTAAAGGCAGGCTACGTGCATGGATTCATCTATAAATTATTCATCAAATCTGTGATGCTGGTATATGTATAAGAAGAAAATATGACAGTATGTATAGTACCTAAAGAGAGAGCAGGTATATGTCCGAAACTAAAATATGGTTGTTTTGCCAATTGTACCTAAACCTTCCTACAATGTTGAGGGAACAAAAAATCAAGAGGCAATCTAAGGACGTAAATCATGTACGTAGATGTCTATTTGAATGAATTAAGTACAAACTTACCAACATAAGATCTGGGCTTCAGCGGCCGATGCTAATCTTATTCATACATAGAAAGGAAAGGGAATCAAAGATGAGAATCATCTGAGAGAATGATGAGAAAAAGACAATCAATGATTGCACATCAATGCGTACCAAGTAGTCCAAAGAATAGCAGGCCACTCATAAAAAGATCTGGACTTTTGGCAGGAGTTATGCGTGAGGCAAATAGAGTCTCCTTGCAAGCCGATAGGTAGAAGATATATATAAGGAGTGGTATGCGCTCCGGCCGGATGCAACTACATGGCGGAAGGCCAGCGTCTTGTAACAAATTTTTAAGATTGAGTCATTATCCAATGAAGGGACTAACAAACTTTCAAAAGGCAAGGCTAGATAAATATCTAACTGGATATTTTAAACAGAACAAGTGTGTCACCTACACTAAAAAAAATTGAATCAAAGAAATATATGTGAAACGGAATATGGCTACATATATATTTTCGAGTTCTGAAAGTGAATCAAAGAAATATTCGCTTCCAGAACTCGAGGGGCATCTGTTGACACGGGATTTCGCCGAAATAAAATACAGAGTGATATCTATTATCAAAATATGATAAAGTCTCACCTGCAAAAAAAAGGAAATGGTAAAGTCAGAATATATTTGATATCTGGAAATTTTGCAAAGTGAATGAAAATCTTCATGAAATATTTGTCCCATTTAAAATCACACATAAGCTTCATCCATGCACGCCGTCACCAAATGCGGTTGTTAAATACCTACATAAAATTATAATGTTTCCGAAATATCGACCGTAAGGCAAATGCGAGGCCTATTCCATCGATCATGTGAAATATCAACGCGATGGATAAAATAAAACGTGTGTTGATATATATGTTTAAGGAAATAAGAAGAAAACGCCAGGCCATCATATAATTGTCCGTAAAAGAATATTTGCATATCTCTTTTTTTATGGCACGACAAAGAAATTGGAATGAATTTTCCAAAAGAAAGAAAACAATTTCAATTAGTCATGATCAGCTCATTTATACAAATGTCTACGTAGATACATGCATAGTGGGTGAGACTAATTTACAAGGTTGCATGGATCAGCTAATCATCACAAGCAAACTAATGGGCTAGCGTCCAAGCCCACACGTTGATAAAAAACTACATGGGCTAATTAGGCCAGTGGTCGGTTCAAAGCTTGGTCAAAGAGCAATTAATCAAAGAAAGGAAATAAAAAAAGCATGCAAGGACTCCCACGTTCCCATGGTTGAGTCAACTAGGATTAAAGAAATAAACAAAAGGAAAGAAAACGCAGCCCACTCGCATGATCCCATGACCTCCAGAACGTGGGTGCGTGCCCAAGTTGATCCATGTGCTCCTCCCTCCTATAAATACCATCATACGGGCTTCTCTTGAGGGTCCAATTCTTGATTCTCTGGCCGCACGTTGCTGCGCTCTTTTCACCACTGCTGCTGTTGTGCTTCCGCTGCTGCTCTCATCCACATATACGTTGTTGCTGTTGTTGCAAGGCCGCCGTTCAGGAGGAACCTGAGGAAGGTAGACAAGGTGGGAATTATGATCCTCCTCTAATCTTCTTGCTCCTCCGCATGTCTCTCATCATATTCCTCTTTCTTCTTGGTTGATCATTGTGATACAAACCAAGAAGTATACCTCATGTGTCCTCATCTTGACATTTTGCCTTGGTTGATCATCGTGATACGAGCCAAAGAGTAGTTACGTTTAGGAGAGGAAATTTTCCCTTGGTTGATCATTGTGATACAAACCAAGGAGCATTCGCCATATAGCCTCATCTTGACATTTTGCCTTGGCTCATCATCGTGATACGAGCCAAAGAGCAATTATGTTCAAGAGAGGAAAATCACCCTTGGTTGATCATTGCGATACGAACCAAGGAGCATATTTCACATATTTTTACCTTGACATTTCGCCTTGGCTGATCATCATGATACAAGTCAAGGTGTGAATATGTTTAAAAGCAACAAAATACTCCTTGGCTGATCATCGTGATACGAGTCAAAGAGCACTTATATTTAAGAGAAGAAAATTTGTCCTTGGTTGATCATTGTGATACAAACCAAGGATCATTCTCCATATAGCCCCATCTTGACATTTCGCCTTAGCTGATTATCATGATACAAGTCAAAGCGCGAATATGTTTAAGAGCAGAAAAGAAAATACTCCTTGGCGGATCATCATGATACAAATCAAGGAGCATACAACATATAATTCCATCTTGTCATCTTTGCCTTTGGCTGATCATCATGATGCGAGTCAAAGTGCGATTATGTCAAAGAGGATAAATTTCACTCCTTGGTTGATCATGGCGGCCCACACTAAGGAGGACATATTCTCCCTTCCATCATAAATGAGAGCGACGCAAAGGTAAAGCTCGGGGAAAACAAATATGGAACATACCCAAACACCATATAACCAGCTACATAAAATCATAGAATAAATATGCGCTTACAAAAATGCACTCTTCATTTGTTGGAGTTGCACAAAACAAGACAATGTAAATTGTGCGTGTACCTTCAATCTAGAGCATGAAAATGTATAAATTGGATGCTCGCCAAATTATGTTTAAAGCCTCTTGTTGGTTACACTGCGGACATACATGCTATGCCACGTCAGTAGTAATACAAACATGAAGGTATAAACATCACATACATCTGTCATATAGATTATGAAATGAGCATACTCTAATGCATATAGAATATGCTAAGTGAAATCTAATGTGTAAACATGAGATAATAAAAATGTTAGTTGTCTCATTTTGCACTAAAATAAAATATGCCCATAAAAGAAAATGAATGCGTGTAGGTTAAGTAAAAAAATATAATCCTACATATCTAAAAATATGAAATCTAGAGCGTATAGGCTAACATGGATTAAATCATATACCATCATCGCATGCATGGTTATATATGCGTCAATAAAAGATGTAGCATGCATGTATTAAGTGGATACTCTGCTAGTCGACTCATCACTCCTTAAAATGAAATGACCTGAAAGTTGATTAAGATAGCCGCATGGTCATACTAGCATATGTTGGTTAAGTCGACTACACAAATTAGATATCTGCAAAAGCACACATTGCACTCGTACTCTATGTACTACTCATAATAGTACAAGGGTAAAAATATAAATGAACAAAACACATGATAACTTGAAGAAGATCGAGGATGCTCCCCCGAGCACACCGGCGTCAACGACAACGAGGAGGAGCAGTTTTTTATTTATTATTTTCTAGTGGTCATGTGTTGCAATTCTATGTAATAGGATAGTTGGAATTCTTAATCAGGGGTTTTCTTATCGGAGATGTAATTAACAGAGTTTTTATGTAAATGTAAGAGTTCTGGAAATAAAGTACCTGCAATGTTTGATTCTACCCTTATTTTATGCATTTAAATTTTACTCTGTATCAATGACGTGGACGCGTGTTTCGCGCCCGCCATTTTCCCGTCATCAGATTCTGGCACGCCCGGTGGGACGAATTTCTCCCCTCATCTTTGAATTCCAACATGGCATTGCAACATATGAATTCCCATAGCACATAAATCATAAAACATTATGTCCCCATATGCAAAAAAAACAAAGAAAACTAATATATGGTTTTCTTTATTTTGAAGGCATGGAGGGCCAAGTGCAGCAGTTTGTGACCCTTCGCTTCGTTGACCTTTGGCTTAATGTGCCAATTGGTCCTATCGTGACCTCACTAAGTGAAAGCTGGAAGACTACTGCCGCATCTCCAGTTGTACCAGATCAAGAAGAAGTCACTTCTCCACCAATGGAGGGGTTCACACCTGTTTTGTCAAAGTCTGCAAAGAGAAAAATGAGGGCTGCTAGAAAGAGGGTTGCTCAGAGCTCTGCACGAAGATCATGTTTTAAAAGAAATGAAGCATGGGTTAGGATATGAGGTTTGTATGGCCTCGGCTGAGTATACAGACATGACGGAAGCATCTCCACAAATGGAGGATGGCAACCAATGCAATGTGGATGACTTAGAAGAAATAAATATTGGTACGACTGATGATCTTCGTCCAATTTTTATTAGCAAACATTTGTCCAAAGAAAATAAACTAAAATATCAGGAGTTCCTGCGTGCGAATAGAGATGTATTCGCTTGGACTTATGAAGAAATGCCTGGGTTAGACCCAAACATAGCTGTCCATCGCCTCGATGTGCGAGATGACGCCACACCAGTGAAGCAAGCTCAAAGAAAGTACCGGCCTGAGATACTTCCACAAATAGAAGCCGAGGTCGACAAACTCATAGCCGCAGGGTTCATTAGAGAAGTCAAATACCCCATATGGGTCTCTAGTATTGTACCCGTTAAAAAGAAGAATGGTCAAACACGCATATGTGTAGATTTCAGGGATATGAATAAAGCATGTCCCAAAGATGACTTCCTGATACCCATCTCCGAAATACTAGTCGATGCTACTATGGGGCATGAAATATTTTCTTTCATGGATGGTTGTTCCGGCTATAATCAAATTAAAATGGCACCTGAAGATGAAGAGTTAACAGCATTCCGCACACCTAAAGGCATATATTGTTATAAAGTAATGCCTTTCGGATTACAAAACGCTGGGGCGACATATCAACGAGCAATGACAATCATCTTAGACGGGTTGTTATATGTGATTGTTGAATGCTATATAGACGACATAGTTGTGAAATCAAAGCATGAACAAGACCACTTGAAACACCTTGAAATGGTTTTTGAGTGTCTTAGGCAACATAATCTAAAAATGAACCCCATGAAGTGCGCGTTCCTCTGGAAAATTTCTCGGTTTCGTGGTTACAAAAAATGGTATTCAGATAGATCCAAGCAAAATCAAGGCCATCGTTAAGATGCCACCACCCACTAACTTACATGAACTTGCCACCACCCACTAACTTACATGAACTGAAGAGTTTTCAGGGCCACCTAGCATATATTAGGAGGTTCATCTCAAATTTATCTGGGAGATGCAAACCTTTCTC
The DNA here is from genome assembly GCF_018294505.1 of Triticum aestivum. Classification (NCBI taxonomy): domain Eukaryota; kingdom Viridiplantae; phylum Streptophyta; class Magnoliopsida; order Poales; family Poaceae; genus Triticum; species Triticum aestivum. The sequence goes on along the minus strand of NC_057795.1, from coordinate 123,992,912 downwards.
GCGACTTATGAAGAAAGGAGTCCCTTTTGAATGGGATCAAGCATGCCAAAACGCATTCCTAGAAATTAAGAAATTTTTGATAAATCCCCCTGTTTTAGGTGCACCGATTAAAGACCGACCATTAATTCTCTATACTGCTGCAATGCCTACTTCACTAGGTGCACTCCTGGCGCAAAATAATGATGCAGAAAAAGAAACGTCCCTGTATTATCTTAGCCGCACCTTGGTAGGGGCGAGTGCAACTATCCAGACATGGAAAAAATATGTCTCGCACTGGTGTTCGCTGCACAAAAGTTGCGACACTACATGTTAGAACACACTGTACATTTAGTCTCAAGAGCAGACCCTCTCAGATATATCTTAAGTAAAATGGTACTCTCGGGGAGACTAACTAAATGGGCGATGCTTTTGTCACAATTTGACATCACGTATATACCGCAAAAAGCCGTAAAAGGCCAAGCTTTGGCTAACTTCCTTGCGGCACATCTGATCCCAGATGATTTTCCTATAGATGATGACTTGCCAGATGAGGACGTATTCGCCACGACGGTAACAAAATACTCCTTGGCTGATCATCGTGATACGAGTCAAAGAGCACTTATATTTAAGAGAAGAAAATTTGTCCTTGGTTGATCATTGTGATACAAACCAAGGAGCATTCTCCATATAGCCCCATCTTGACATTTCGCCTTAGTTTATTATCATGATACAAGTCAAAGCGCGAATATGTTTAAGAGCAGAAAAGAAAATACTCCTTGGCGGATCATCATGATACAAATCAAGGAGCATACAACATATAATTCCATCTTGTCATCTTTGCCTTTGGCTGATCATCATGATGCGAGCCAAAGTGCGATTATGTCAAAGAGGATAAATTTCACTCCTTGGTTGATCATGGCGGCCCACAGTAAGAAGGACATATTCTCCCTTCCATCATAAATGAGAGCGACGCAAAGGTAAAGCTCGGGGAAAACAAATATGGAACATACCCAAACACCATATAACCAGCTACATAAAATCATAGAATAAATATGCGCTTACAAAAATGCACTCTTCATTTGTTGGAGTTGCACAAAACAAGACAATGTAAATTGTGCGTGTACCTTCAATCTAGAGCATTAAAATGTATAAATTGGATGCTCGCCAAATTATGTTTAAAGCCTCTTGTTGTTACACTGCGGACATACATGCTATGCCACGTCAGTAGTAATACAAACATGGAGGTATAAACATCACATACATCTGTCATATAGATTATGAAATGAGCATACTCTAATGCATATAGAACATGCTAAGTGAAATCTAATGTGTAAACATGAGATAATAAAAATGTTAGTTGTCTCATTTTGCACTAAAATAAAATATGCCCATAAAAGAAAATGAATGCGTGTAGGTTAAGTAAAAAATATAATCCTACATATCTAAAAATATGAAATCTAGAGCGTATAGGCTAACATGGATTAAATCATATACCATCATCGCATGCATGGTTATATATGCGTCAGTAAAAGATGTAGCATGCATGTATTAAGTGGATACTCTGCTAGTCGACTCATCACTCCTTAAAATGAAATGACCTGAAAGTTGATTAAGATAGCCGCATGGTCATACTAGCATATGTTGGTTAAGTCGACTACACAAATTAGATATCTGCAAAAGCACACATTGCACTCGTACTCTATGTACTACTCATAATAGTACAAGGGTAAAAATATAAATGAACAAAACACATGATAACTTGAAGAAGATTAAGGATGCTCCCCCGAGCACACCGGCGTCAACGACAACGAGGAGGAGCGGTTTTTTATTTATCATTTTCTAGTGGTCATGTGTTGCAATTCTATATAATAGGATAGTTGGAATTCTTAATCAGGGGTTTTCTTTTCGGAGATGTAATTAACAGAGTTTTTATGTAAATGTAAGAGTTCTGGAAATAAAGTACCTGCAATGTTTGATTCTACCCTTATTTTATGCATTTAAATTTTACTCTGTATCAATGATGTGGACGCCTGTTTCACGCCCGCCATTTTCCCGTCATCAGGCCATGGCAGGGTAGATGGTTGTCAAAGGTGGATCGGACAATTCTCATTAACTCATCCCACTCCAGCCTCCTCTTGTTGCTCATGAGCTTCTACAACCTTCACGAGACTCTGCACCATGAGATCGCCAAAGTCCAGTCTCGTTTCTATTGGGTAGGCGACAACAATAAGCAGAAATACCATATGGTCAGCTGGCCTGACATTTACGTGCCCAGGGAACAAGGAGGCCTCGGTATCATGTGCTCTAAGCGCATGAATATCGCCCTCCTATCCTGATGGCTCTAGCGCATCTCGCAAGGTCACAGTGGCCTCTGGCTCGACATCATCCAGAACAAGTACCTAAAGGAAATATGCCCTAGAGGCAATAATAAAGTTATTATTTATTTCCTCATATCATGATAAATGTTTATTATTCATGCTAGAATTGTATTAACCAGAAACATAATACATGTGTGAATACATAGACAAACATAGTGTCACTAGTATGCCTCTACTTGACTACCTCGTTGATCAAAGATGGTTGAGTTTCCTAGCCATAGACATGAGTTGTCATTTGATTAACGGGATCACGTTATTAGGAGAATGATGTGATTGACTTGACCCATTCCGTTAGCTTAGCACTTGATCGTTTAGTATGTTGCTATTGCTTTTTTCATGACTTATACATGTTCCTATGACTATGAGATTATGCAAGTCCCGTTTACCGGAGGAACACTTTGTGTGCTACCAAACGTCACAACATAAATGGGTGATTATAAAGGGGCTCTACAGGTGTCTCCGAAGGTACATGTTGAGTTGACGTATTTCGAGATTAGAATTTGTCACTCCGATTGTCGGAGAGGTATCTCTGGGCTCTCTCGGCAATGCACATCACTATAAGCCTTTCAAGCAATGTAGCTAATGAGTTAGTTGAGGGATGATGCATTACGTAACGAGTAAAGAGACTTGCCGGTAACGAGATTGAACTAGGTATTGAGATACCGACGATCGAATCTCGGGCAAGTAACATACCGATGACAAAGGGAACAACGTATGTTGTTATGCGGTTTGACCGATGAAGATCTTCGTAGAATATGTAGGAGCCAATATGAGCATCCAGGTTCCGTTATTGGTTATTGACCGGAGACGTGTCTCGGTCATGTCTACATAGTTCTCGAACCCGTAGGGTCCGCACGCTTAAAGTTCGGTGACGATCGGTATTATAAGTTTTTGTGTTTTGATGTACCGAAGGTAGTTTGGAGTCCCGGATATGATCACATACATGACGAGGAGTCTCGAAATGGTCGAGACGTAAAGATCGATATATTGGATGACTATGTTCGGACACCGGAAGTGTTTTGAAAGGTTTCGGACATATACCGGAGTACCGGGGGGTTACCGGAACCCCCCGGGGGATTTAGTGGGCCCCATGGGCCCTAGTGGAGAAGAGGAGGGGCGGCCAGGGCAAGCCGCGCGCCCCCTCCGCCTCTAGTCCGAATTGGACAAGGAGGGGGGGCGGCGCCCCCCCCCCTTTCCTTCCTCTCATCTCTCCCTTCCTTTCCCCCTCCTACTCCAACTAGGAAAAGAGGGAGTCCTACTCCCGGTGGGAGTAGGACTCCTCCCTGGCGTGCCTCGTCCTGGTCGGCCGCCCCTCCCCCTTAATCCTTTATATACGGGGCAGGGGGGCACCTCTAGACACAACAATTGATCATTGATCTCTTAGCCGTGTGCGCTGCCCCCCTCCACCATATTCCACCTCGGTAATATCGTAGCGGTGCTTAGGCGAAGGCCTGCATCGGTAGCATCATCAACACCGTCATCACGTCGTCGTGCTGACGAAACTCTCCCGCAAAGCTCTGCTGGATCGGAGTTCGTGGGATGTCATCGAGCTGAACGTGTGCTGAACTCGGAGGTGCCGTACGTTCCGTACTTGATCGGTCGGATCGTGAAGACGTACGACTATATCAACCGCGTTCACTACTAGGAAATATCTTATAGGTAGACGCTTACTAATAGTGCGTTATTTTGACCCACGCTACTACTAATTACTAGTAGCGCGCTGTATTAACCCCTCGCTACTAGTAAATATTAGAGGTAGTGCATGAAGAAAAAACGCGCTACTAGTAAATAGCTCCCACGAATAGGCCATAGGAGTAGCGCAGGTTTTACTGCCTGCGCTACTGCTAAGTGAATAGATGTAGCGCGGGTGAGACACCCCTTGCTACTGCTAAGGCGTGTCCACTGCTGCACCATCCACCTTGATCCACTCCCACCCATCACTCTCTCTCGCGAACCCCTAAGAAAATCTCTCTCTAGCGAACCTCACCCCGACCCCTCGGTCGAGCTCCCCTCCACTACTAGGGAAAACCTTATATACAGAATCTTAGCAGCAGCGCGTCACAAAAAAAAGCGCTACTGCTAATTAGCAGTAGCGCGGGTTTTTAACCCTCGCTACTACTAAGCGGTCTCTATCGTGCCCCCCGACACACGCCATAGTAGTAGCGAGGGGTATAAACCCGCGCTACTACTAAGTTGATAGTAGTAGCGCGGTTTTATACCCCTCGCTACTACTAAGTACGAGGTAGGTGAAGTCGCCATATCCTCGGTCGAATCCCCATCTCCTCCCCCAAATCCCTCCTCTCGTCCACCACTCTCTTCTCTCACTTTTCATACGCTCTCACATGGACCTCTTGTCCATGCACCCATCCTCCTCCATGGCGCCCAAAGAGGCCGCCGCCTCGCGCCACCGGCATCTAGGAGCTCGCCGGTCTTCCACCGACGTCTAGGAGGCCACCGCCCCGCGCCACCACACCGGAGCACCTCGCCACCGATGACTAGCTCCGCTGCTCCCTATATCACCTTCCTCTCTCCCTCGGTTTTCCTTTTCTCTCTCTCCCTCTGGTTTGACTCACCCTCCCATATCCATGCCCGTGCAGGTCATCACCATGGATGACCCGGGGCTATCTGGCATGGTCGGGAAGAGGAGCCCCACGCCGCGGCTTGGCTCTGCCATAGAAACGGGCCATCTCCAACAGCCACTGCTGTATCTGGTCTTCCGCTGTCCGTTCATGCCTTCGGCGACGCCAATCATCGCTAGATTTTACCACTGCTGCCATTGACAGCACGCACGGGATCGAGATTTTTTTTTTGTTTTTGAAAGTAATAGCAGTAGCGCGGGGTATAAGACCCGCTACAGCTAATTAGCAGTAGCGCTGTTTGCAACGCACGCTATAGCTAACCATGTACTCCCTCCGTTCCTAAATATAAGGTGTATTAGTTTTTGAAAAAGTCAACTGTTATCTATGTTTGACCAATTTTACAGCAAAATATATAAAGATTTATAATACTAAATATATAAAATGTAAAAATATAGTTCATGATGAATCTAGTGATAATGATTTGGTATTTTAGATATTGATATTTTTGTCTATAAACTTGAGGACCTCCGTTCCTCAATATAAAGTGTATTATTTTTTCAAAAAGTCAAACTTCTCTAAGTTTGACCAAGTTTATAGACAAAAATATCAATGTCTGAAATACCAAATCATTATCACTAGATTCATCATGAACTATATTTTTACATTTCATATATTTAGTATTATAAATCTTTATATATTTTTCTGTAAACTTGGTCAAACGTAGACAACAGTTAACTTTTTAAAAAACTAATACACCTTATATTTAGAACGGAGGGAGTATAGCAGTAGTGTGAGTCAACACACACTACTACTACAAGTTACACCCAAAATCCGCGCTGCTGCTATGCTTTTCTAGTAGTGCTCCCCACGATCTCCTCGCCGCCGCCGCCACCCCACGAATCCGCACGCACGCTCCACATTCTTCGCCGATTCCCCAAACCCACCGCCCCCGCGCCGCTCTCCTCTACCCCAACCACACCGGCGGTGTCCCCCTCCTCCCCCAAGCGCCGGCGGCCTCCTCTTCCTCCAATGCCGCGCTCCAACCCTCTCCTTCTCTCCCAAGCGAAGAGAAAGAGGGAAGGCCCCAAATCGAGCAAGACCAGATCCACGGTGGCATCGGCGCGCCATCGTCGACCTGGGCTGCGACCACCATGGTCGCCGTCTCCTCCATGGAGGTCCGACCCGGCAGCAGGAAGGACTGGATCCCGCCTGGCAGGATCAAGCCGCGGCCCGAGCCTGCCATGGGGATCCCGCGCTGACCGCGGTGCGTAGGTAGGCACTGTAGGAAGAGGAAGAGGGAGGAGGGAGGGGGACGGGGGAGGGCAGCGCCCGCGAGCCGCATGGAGCAGAATGGCGGCTCCTTCCTCGCCCTGCGCCACCTCTCCGGCCGCCACAACCTGCGTCTCCGTGCAGAGGAGGGACAGCAACGCGCACATTTTCTTCGATTTGACCCCGATTCAGGTGAACAGTGCTTGGTATTATTTGATGTAGTAATCACACGATTACTTTTCAAACATGAATGCAAAGGATAACTGAAATCACAGCGAGTGCAACTGTCATGTTTCATTATATTATACTTGTGCTTAGATTACGACATGATATATCCTTCGCTGGATGAATTGTTTCTGACTAATACGATGGTCCAACAAATACTGCTCTCTGGAATTGGCTGTGCTCATACAAGGCTGGCCAGTGTTGTCTGACGTTGTATAGTGTGGTACCTAACAAAATGATTGTGCTCATGTTTGCTTTAATAGAATAGAGTAATATGATGTCCCCGGGGTATGAGGATTTGTTGAACGTGTGTAACTCAGTAAATCAGTTAGTTGGACTCACCGTGCCTGTAGAAGTAGGGAAGTGATATTTGGCATGAGTAAATTGCCCAAATGATCTGCAGTGCACCAGCACATGCTTGCTTATAGTTTGTTTTCTATTACTATTAATATTTTATATTGATCTAGCAAACCTGAACATACATTTCGATGCTACATTTGATAATCCATTCATCACACCTTTTATTCATTAGGAAGCACTCAAAGCCCTTTGGCATGTTTCATTTCCTAGGACTGAACTTCTAGGACTAGTATCAGATCAATGGAAGGAGATGGCCTGGCAAGGGAAAGCTCCATCCACAGATTGCAGGTATTGTTTTGTTCCTTCATTCCCACACATGCCCTTGACGAAATAAATAATTTCTTAATTCAATTTTGGATCCGCAATCATATATTGTGCTGGAATTACAGGGGTGGAGGTTTTATCTCCTTGGAGAATTTACTTTACTAAGCTAAGAACTATCCTGTGAGTACAATTCCCTTTACTGAAGTGCTGGTTCAGATTCATCGCTGCTTCTCGCCAATTGCTAGGCTTCAAAGATTTTCTTTTAGCTAGAGCAGGGAAGAATCTAAGGACTTATGTAATATAAAGTTATACGAATCTATTCAGCTAGCAATGGAACCCTTCCTCCTTTGAAAATTGAACAACTAATGATCCTTCGCTAATAACGGGAATGCATAATATTTACTATCAAATTATTAAGATAGGTAATATTTATATTTTTATATGTTTGGCCTTTCATTAATCTCAATGAGGCACTTTCTGTGCAGAAATCCTTCGAGGAGCTCCTTTGTAAGCAAATGGTGACAGAGCATTGTGGGAATATCCATTTGCTGTAGCTGGAGTAAATATTACATTTATGCTCATTCAGATGCTTGATCTTCAAGCAGGTTTGTTCTTTAAACTTTTCTGTGCTTCTTGATTGGTTGATAGATTTACTTGTATGTAAACCTTCCCTCGGGCAAATTTTGTAAACTGTGAAAGTGATTTTGCAATTGCAAATAACATATTTCTCCAACATGATTCCAAGTCTGAATTCTTTAGTCATGTCTTCGTTGGCAATGACACCGACACGATTTACTATTTCCTTATCAACACTGTAAGCTGCTGCAAGGCGCTGCAAAAACTCTTCTGTACCATCGCCGCCGTCCGTTGCCCAACAGCCACCGGACGGTCCACAGGCATAGGCCAGCACCGTGAGTCAACCGACACATGACCCCCGCGGCAGAGCTACTACCCAGGGTAGTGTAGGCAAATAACTTCCTTCTCTAAATTTGATCCTCTTTTGTAACAGATCAAAAATAATCTAAAGGTGCAGCTGTATTAGTTTGGTCTAGCTTCTTTTGTTTACATCGGCTAACTTGATGTTGTAACAAACGAGAACAAAAGGCACTGATTAATGCTAATGATTTAGTAACTACAAATTTCTTTGTTTTTCTTTGCCTTGTCCCGCCCAGCAACGAGATACTAGGTGAAAGAAATGCTCCCTACAAGGAAAGGTTGAGCAGCCTAGAGCATTTAGTACTGGTCATGGTAAGGTTGACAAAGCTTGAAATCTCATTTTCATCCACGTTCCAAGATTACATGGTAGCATATATACTTGAAGTTGGCATGGAATATCAAAATTCAAAATAGACTTTGCCTATTCCCTGTTTTGAAAAACAGTGGGAATCGATTTTCTGAAGTCCTTCGTTGTCTATTTCCCTATCCATGCAACAATAAATGTTGAACAAGATAGCATGAACACGTATAGCTAGGGTATGCATTTAGTATGTGTCTTTCCGTTTCAAAGATTCATAATAGACTAAAAGAGATGTATAAATGAAGAAAATACCCTACCAGATCTGCACAAAGACAAGAACTAACAAGCAGTTTTCACTTTCCCGACGTGGGCGCAGGGGTGATCGTCGTGGACTACCGCAACCCGGTGGGCATCGTGCGCTTCAACAACTCGGAGACGGACTTCGCCGTGAAGTCCGGCGACTGCGTCACACAAATGATTGTCCAGGTGATTATGACGCCTGAGGTCGCCGAGGTGGAGGACCTTGTCGCCACCGTCTGGAGGTTGTCGAGGTGGAGGACCTCGATGCCACCGTCTGGAGATTGCCGAGGTGAATGACCTCGACGCCTTGGTAGATACATTTAGAGAAGTGGTCTAGTTAGGTTGGTGGTGGGACGCTGGGGAAGGTTTATTTGATGGTTGTGTGCATCTGATGTATGAATGGGATCTCATGATTTCTTTGAGTTGAGATTTTCAATGTTGTATACATGAACGCTGCAAGTGCTAAGAATGTAAGTGCTATTAAGATGGTTCTGTGACCTTTGCACCGGATGAGTCTTGATTTCCATCCATAAATATTTCATCTAACTTTTATTTTTTTTTAATTTTTAATTACTTAGCAGTAGCGTGGGGGAAGAAGGGCATTGTACTAGTACTTAGGAATAGTAGTAGCGTGGGTCAGGAATAGTAGTAGCGTGGGTTGGATGTGCTACTACTAACTTTTTAGCTGTAGCGTGGGGTAAAACACACGCTACTGCTAAAAAATAGTTGTAGCGTCATAGTAGTAGTGTGAGAACCTACTCTACTGGTAGTTCAAAAATTCAAGTTACTGGTAAGGTTTTTCCTAGTAGTGGTTGTGCTAAGCTTCCATTTTTGGTTTATAAGGATACATGGACAATACTCTCCCCTCTAGTTGTTATGTATCACCATGATCTTGCGTGTGCGTAGAATTTTTTTTAAAATTACTACGTTCCTCAATAGTGGTATCAAAGCCAGGTTTTATGCGTAGATGTTATATGCACGAGTAGAACACAAGTGAGTTGTGGGCGATACAAGTCATACTGCTTACCAGCATGTCATACTTTGGTTCGGTGGTATTGTTGGATGAAGCGGCCTAGACCAACATTACGCATACGCTTACGCGAGACTGGTTCTACCGACGTGCTTTGCACATAGGTGGCTGGCGGGTGTCAGTTTTTCCAACTTTAGTTGAACCGAGTGTGGCTACGCCCAGTCCTTGAGAAGGTTAAAACATCACTAACTTGACGAACTATCATTGTGGTTTTGATGCGTAGGTAAGAACGGTTCTTACTCAGCCCGTAGCAGCCACATAAAACTTGCAACAACAAAGTAGAGGACGTCTAACTTGTTTTTGTAGGGCATGTTGTGATGTGATATGGTCAAGACATGATGCTAAATTTTATTGTATGAGATGATCATGTTTTGTAACAAAGTTATCGACAACTAGCAGGAGCCATATGATTGTCGCTTTATTGTATGCAATGCAATCGCCCCTATAATTGCTTTACTTTATCACTAAGCGGTAGCGATAGTCGTAGAAGCAATAGGTGGCAAAACAACAACGATGCTACGATGAAGATCAAGGTGTCGCGCCGGTGACGATGGTGATCATGACGGTGCTTCGGAGATGGTGATCACAAGCACAAGATGATGATGGCCATATCACATCACTTATATTGATTGCATGTGATGTTTATCCTTTATGCATCTTATTTGCTTTGATTGACGGTAGCATTATAAGATGATCTCTCACTAAATTTCAAGGTATAAGTGTTCTCCCTGAGTATGCACCGTTGCGAAGGTTCTTCGTGCTGAGACGCCACGTGATGATCGGGTGTGATAGGCTCTACGTTCAAATACAACGAGTGCAAAACAGTTGCACACGCGGAATACTCAGGTTAAACTTGACAAGCCTAGCATATACAGATATGGCCTCGGAACACTGAGACCGAAAGGTCGAGCGTGAATCATATAGTAGATATGATCAACATAGTGATGTTCACCATTGAAAACTACTCCATCTCACGTGATGATCGAACATGGTTTAGTTGATTTGGATCACGTGATCACTTAGATGATTAGAGGGATGTCTATCTAAGTGGTAGTTCTTAAGTAATATGATTAATTAAGCTTTAGTTTATCATGAACTTAGTACCTGATAGTATTTTTTGCTTGTCTATGTTATTGTAGATAGATGGCCCGTGCTGTTGTTCCGTTGAATTTTAATGCGTTCCTTGAGAAAGCTAGGTTGAAAGATGATGGTAGCAATTACACGGACTGGGTCCTAACTCGAGGATTATCCTCATTGCTGCACAGAAGAGTTACGTTCTGGAAGCACCGCTAGGTGTACCACCTGCGCCAACAACTGCAGACATTGTGAATGCCTGGCAGTCGCGTGTTGATGACTACTCTATAGTTCAGTGTGCCATGCTTTACGGCTTAGAACCGGGACTTCAACGATGTTTTGAACGTCATGGAGCATATGAGATGTTCCAGAAGTTGAAGTTAATATTTCAAGCAAATGCCCGGATTGAGAGATATGAAGTCTCCAATAAGTTCTATAGCTGCAAGATGGAGGAGAATAGTTCTGTCAGTGAACATATACTCAAAATGTCTGGGTATTGCAATGACTTGATTCAACTAGGAGTTAATCTTCCTAATGATAGTGTCATTGACAGAATTCTTCAATCACTGCCACCAAGCTACAAGAGCTTCGTAATGAACTATAATATGCAAGGGATGAACAAGACTATTCACGAGCTCTTCGCGATGCTAAAAGCTGCGGAGGTAGAAATCAAAAAGGAGCATCAAGTGTTGATGGTCAACAAGACCACCAGTTTCAAGAAAAAGGGTAAAGGGAAGAAGAAGGGGAACTTCAAGAAGAACGGCAAATAAGTTGCCGCTCAAGAGAAGAAACCTAAGTCTGGACCTAAACCTGAGACTGAGTGCTTCTACTGCAAAGGGACTGGTCACTGGAAGCGGAACTGCCCCAAGTATTTGGCGGATAAGAAGGATGTCAAGGTGAACAAAGGTATATGTGATATACATGTTATTGATGTGTACTCCCTCTGTAAAATATTATAAGAGCGTTTAGATTACTATTTTAGTGTTCTAAATGCTCTTATATTAGTTTACGGAGGGAGTACCTTACTAATGCTCGCAGTAGCACCTGGGTATTTGATACTGGTTCTATTGCTAATATTTGCAACTCAAAACAGGGACTATGGATTAAGCGAAGATTGGCTAAGGACGAGGTGACGATGCGTGTGGGAAATGGTTCCAAAGTTGATGTGATCGCGGTCGGCACGCTACCTCTACATCTACCTTTGGGATTAGTTTTAGACCTGAATAATTGTTATTTGATGCCAGCGTTAAGCATGAACATTATATCTGGATCTTTTTTGATGCGAGACGGTTGTTCATTTAAATCAGAGAATAATGGTTGTTCTATTTATATGAGTAATATCTTTTATGGTCATGCACCCTTGAAGAGTGGTCTATTTTTATTGAATCTCGATAGTAGTGATACACATATTCATAATGTTGAAGCCAAAAGATGCAGAGTTGATAATGATAGTGCAACTTATTTGTGGCACTGCCGTTTGGGTCATATTGTTGTAAAGCGCATGAAGAACCTCCATATTGATGGACTTTAGGAATCACTTGATTATGAATCACTTGGTACTTGCGAACCATGCCTCATGGGCAAGATGACTAAAACTCCGTTCTCCGGAACTATGGAGTGAGCAACAGATTTATTGGAAATCATACATACTGATGTATGTGGACCAATGAACATTGAGGATCGCGGCGGGTATTGTTATTTTCTCACCTTCACTGATGATTTGAGCAGATATGGGTATATCTACTTAATGAAACATAAGTCTGAAATATTTGAAAAGTTCAAAGAATTTCAGAGTGAAGGGGAAAATCATCGTAACAAGAAAATAAAATTTCTATGATCTGAGCGTGGAGGAGAATATTTGAGTTACGAGTTTGGTCTACATTTGAAACAATGCGGAATAGTTTCGCAACTCATGCCACCCGGAACACCACAACGTAATGGTGTGTCCGAACATCTTAATCATACTTTACTAGATATGATGCGATCAATGATGTCTTTTATTGATTTACCGCTATCATTTTGGGGTTATGCTTTAGAGAGGCTACATTCACGTTAAATAGGGCACCATCAAAATCCATTGAGACGACGCCTTATGAACCGTGGTTTGGCAAGAAACCAAAGTTGTCGTTTCTTAAAGTTTGGGGCTGCAATGCTTATGTAAAGAAACTTCAACCTGATAAGCTCGAACCCAAATCGAAGAAATGTGTCTTCATAGGATACCCAAAGGAGACTATTGGGTACACCTTCTATCACAGATCCGAAGGCAAGACTTTTGTTGCTAAATGTGGATCCTTTCTAGAGATGGAGTTTCTCTCGAAAGAAGTGAGTGGGAGGAAAGTAGAACTTGATGAGGTAACTGTACTTGCTCCCTTATTGGAAAGTAGTTCATCACAGAAACCGGTTCCTGTGACGCCTACACCAATTAGTGAGGAAGCTAATGATATTGATCATGAAACTTCAGATCAAGTTACTACCAAACCTCGTAGGTCAACTAGAGTAAGATCCGCACCAGAGTGGTATGGTAATCCTATTCTGGAAGTCATGTTACTTGACCATGGCGAACCTATGAACTATAAGGAAGCGATGATGAGCCTAGATTCCGCAAAATGGCTTGAGGCCATGAAATCTAAGATGGGATCCATGTATGAGAACAAAGTATGGACTTTGGTTGACTTGCTCGATGATCGGCAAGCCATCTAGAATAAATGGATCTTCAAGAAGAAGACTGACGCTGATGGTAATGTTACTGTCTACAAAGCTCGACTTGTTGTGAAAGGTTTTCGACAAGTTCAAGGGGTTGACTACGATGAGACTTTCTCACCTGTTGCGATGCTTAAGTCTGTCCGAATCATGTTAGCAATTGCCGCATTTTATGATTATGAAATATGGAAAATGGATGTCAAAACTACATTCCTGAATGGATTTCTAGAAGAAGAGTTGTATATGATGCAACCAGAAGGTTTTGTCGATCCAAAAGGTGCTAAAAAGTGTGCAAGCTCCAGCGATCCATTTATGGACTGGTGCAAGCCTCTCAGAGTTGGAATAAACGCTTTGATAGTGTGATCAAAGCATATGGTTTCATACAGACTTTTGGATAAGCATGTATTTACAAGAAAGTGAGTGGGAACTCTGTAGCATTTTTGATATTATATGTAGATGACATATTGTTGATTGGAAATGATATATAATTTCTGGATAGCATAAAAGGATACTTGAATAAAAGTTTTTCAATGAAAGACCTCGGTGAAGCTGCTTATATATTGGGCATCAAGATCTATAGAGATAGATCAAGACGCTTAATTGGACTTTCACAAAGCTCATACCTTGATAAAGTTTTGAAAAAGTTCAAAATGGATCAAGCAAAGAAAGGGTTCTTGCCTGTATGACAAGGTGTGAAGTTGAGTCAGACTCAATGCCCGACCACTGCAGAAGATAGAGAGAAAATGAAAGATGTTCCCTATGCTTCAGCCATAGGTTCTATCATGTATGCAATGTTGTGTACCAGACCTGATGTGTGCCTAGCTATTAGCTTTGCAGGGAGGTACCAAAGTAATCCAGGAGTGGATCACTGGACAACGGTCAAGAATATCCTGGAATACCTGAAAAGGACTAAGGATATGTTTCTCGTTTATGGAGGTGACAAAGAGCTAGTCGTAAATGGTTACGTCGATGCAAGCTTTGACACTGATCCGGACGATTCTAAATCGCAAACCGGATACGTGTTTATATTGAACGGTGGAGCTGTCAGTTGGTGCAGTTCTAAACAAAGGGTCGTGGCGGGATCTACATGTGAAGCGGAGTACATAGCTGCTTCGAAAGCAGCAAATGAAGGAGTCTGGATGAAGGAGTTCATATCCGATCTAGGTGTCATACCTAGTGCATCGGGACCAATGAAAATCTTTTGTGGCAATACTGGTGCAATTGCCTTGGCAAAGGAATCCAGATTTCACAAGAGGACCAAGCACATCAAGAGAAACTTCAATTCCATCCGGGACCAAGTCCAGGTGGGAGACATAAAGATTTGCAAGATACATACAGATCTGAATGTTGCAGACCTGTTGACTAAGCCTCTTCCACGAGCAAAACATGATCAACACCAAGGCTCCATGGGTGTTAGAATCATTACTGTGTAATCTAGATTATTGACTCTAGTGCAAGTGGGAGACTGAAGGAAATATGCCCTAGAGGTAATAATAAAGTTATTATTTATTTCCTCATATCATGATAAATGTTTATTATTCATGCTAGAATTGTATTAACCGGAAACATAATACATGTGTGAATACATAGACAAACATAGTGTCAGTAGTATGCCTCTACTTGACTAGCTCGTTGATCAAAGATGGTTGAGTTTCCTAGCCATAGACATGAGTTGTCATTTGATTAACGGGATCACATCATTAGGAGAATGATGTGATTGACTTGACCCATTCCATTAGCTTAGCACTTGATCGTTTAGTATGTTGCTATTGCTTTCTTCATGACTTATACATGTTCCTATGACTATGAGATTATGCAACTCCCGTTTACCGGAGGAACACTTTGTGTGCTACCAAACGTCACAATGTAACTGGGTGATTATAAAGGGGCTCTACAGGTGTCTCCGAAGGTACATGTTGAGTTGGCGTATTTCGAGATTAGGATTTGTCACTCCGATTGTCGGAGAGGTATCTCTGGGCCCTCTCGGCAATGCACATCACTATAAGCCTTTCAAGCAATGTAGCTAATGAGTTAGTTGCGGGATGATGCATTACGTAACGAGTAAAGAGACTTGCCGGTAACGAGATTGAACTAGGTATTGAGATACCGATGATCGAATCTCAGGCAAGTAACATACCGATGACAAAGGGAACAACGTATGTTGTTATGCGGTTTGACCGATAAAGATCTTCGTAGAATATGTAGGAGCCAATATGAGCATCCATGTTCCGCTATTGGTTATTGACCGGAGACGTGTCTCGGTCATGTCTACATAGTTCTCGAACCCGTAGGGTCCGCACGCTTAAAGTTCGGTGACGATCGGTATTAGGAGTTTTTGTGTTTTGATGTACCGAAGGTGGTTCGGAGTCCCGGATATGATCACGTACATGACGAGGAGTCTCGAAATGGTCAAGACGTAAAGATCGATATATTGGATGACTATGTTCGGACACCGGAAGTGTTTCGGGAGGTTTCGGACATAACCGGAGTACCGGGGGGTTACCGGAACCCCCCGAGGGATTTAGTGGGCCTCATGGGACCTAGTGGAAAGAGCAGGGCGGCCAGGGCAGGCCGCGCCCCCCTCCCCCTCTATTCTGAATTGGACAAGGAGGGGGGCGCCCCCCTTTCCTTCCTCTCCTCTCTCCCTTCCTTTCCCCCTCCTACTCCAACTAGGAAAAGAGGGAGTCCTACTCCCGGTGGGAGTAGGACTCCTCCCTGGTGCTCCTCCTCCTGGCTGGCCGCCCCCTCCCCCTTGATCCTTTATATACGGGGGCAGGGGGCACCTCTAGACACAACAATTGATCATTGATCTCTTAGCCGTGTGCGGTGCTCCCCTCCACCATATTCCACCTCGGTAATATTGTAGCGGTGCTTAGGTGAAGCCCTATGTCGATAGCATCATCAACACTGTCATCACGCCATCGTGCTGACGGAACTCCCCCGCAAAGCTCTGCTAGATCAGAGTTTATGGGACGTCATCGAGCTGAACGTGTGCTGAACTCGGAGGTGCCGTACGTTCGGTACTTGATTGGTCGGATCGTGAAGACATATGACTACATCAACCGCGTTGTGCTAACGCTTCTGCTTTCGGTCTACAAGGGTACATGGACAACACTCTCCCCTCTCGTTGCTATGCATCACCATGATCTTGCGTGTGCGTAGGAATTTTTTTGAAATTAGTATGTTCCTCAACAGTACCTGCGTGGATAGCCCCTTGCCTTCTGTCAAAGATCTGGCGTCTCCCAGTTCTGGAAGTCGGTCGTCCAACTTCTCCATGTCCTCCGCATCGGGACCTCCATCTCAGTGGGGTCCGGAGCGGTGACTTTGTTCTGGTTTGACCGGTGGGCCGGAGACACCCCCTTCACTGCGCACTTCCCCGACCTCTTCTCCATTGCTGTCGACCCTTTGATCTCAGTTGAGAGGGCCCTTATTGACTTAGGGCGCCTAGCATTCTGGAGGCCATTTGGGCCCACGGATTCCGCCGCGTGGAGTGAGTTACTGGATTGCGTCGCTCTCCATGAGCCAGTGGTGGACGGTGGCCCGGATTAGGTGAGATGGCGCCTCGAGCCATCAGGCCAATTCTCCACCAAGTCTCTCTACCAGTCCATCGCCCCTCCTTCGCCCCTTCCCCCTTTACGATGGTGTGGTCCATCCGCACGCCTCTGAAAATCCGGATCTTCATGTGGCAATGGATTCATGGTCGGATCCCGTCTAGGGTCGAGGTTCGCAAGCGCAATGGCCCGTGCACTGGCATTTGCCCGCTTTGCGGTATCCCCGAAGACTCAAATCACATCTTATTCTCCTGCATGTCCGCCCAATTCGTGTGGAGCTGCTTTCGAGAAGTGGTGGGTGGAAATTGGTGCCACACCAACTTCCCCGACCTATTTGCCGAACTCCAGAACTCTCCCTTGCCTTCTCGCCACATTATGTGGCTTGAGATTGGGGTCATCGCTTGGACCCTCTGGACAATCCGCAATAAGCTTGTGATCCAGCGCACTCCTCTTCGACGGGCTACTGACGCTATCTTCAAACTAGCTGGTTTCTTGCAGCTTTGCCGGGCGCTTAGCCGCCCTCAGGACCGTGACGCCATCTCCGCCTTCATCGCCGACCTTCGCTCGATGGCTGTCCATCTGTCGCCGCTGCCCCCGCCGCATCCGCCGGAACCTGACTAGGCGCTTGTCTTGTTCTCTGGCGCTTTTCTTTTATTTTGTTTGGGCTTGTTGAGCTGTGCCCTCAGCAGAACCTATTGTACTTCTTTGTGAGACTTGGGTGTGTGTGTTTGGACTAGTCCTTTTATGTGTGTTCTCTAGCGGTTTGCTTTATTTATAAAGCGGGACGAAAGCCTTTTTTGGTAGCAGGGAGGAGTGACGAATCATCTATTCATGTCCTGTCAGTACGCTCATCATGTCTATGAAGTAGATATATGGATTCCATCCTCATCGAAAAGAACTTGTTCACACCACCGTAGTGGATCTTTGATTTCCTTTGTCAAGCGAGTTCTCTCGATGTCACGTCCCTAATGCTGATAATATGGCATATTTGGGAGCCCCGGAATGATGGAAGAAATAACAATGCCCAAATGCATCCTCGCAAAGTGCCGAGAAAGCAATGGCTTACATCGACTTGATTTTCTAGAACTGTGGTAAGGTTGTAAATGTTTCAAGGCATGATACCCCAGTGTCTCCTATCAGATGGGTTTTGCCGGCAAATGCAATTATAGTTAATGTGGATGTTACACTCTTCAAGGCTTTTGGATGGATGGGAGTTGGCACAGTAATCAGAACCACAATGGAGATTACTTGTTGGCTTGCCGCAAGCACGTTGATGAGGTTACCGCACCATAACTACAAGAAGAATTGGAGCTACATTGTGCAGTGGCTCTCACCCCTTAAGAAGGCTTTCAAAGAATCATTTTTTACTCGGAGAATTAATACTTTATTTATGGCTGATCGCCAGTGGGGCTCATCATTGCTGATATCAACCAGTTGCTGTGGTGTTCGTGTGTTCGCTTTAGCCATGTAAAATAGTATGTTGAATGTTGTGGCTCATATTCTAGCTAGATATTGTGAGTCCTCCTACGACTCTCTATATTTCATGTAATCACGGATTATATCCATGAGGCACTCACTCCTGATTATCCTTGATCAGTAAATCCTAATATTCTCTCAAAATAATCCCACAAATGTGAAATATTATATAGTTTTACAAAAATTCTACAGTCTCATTCTTATGATCCCAAGGACACCTTGTAGTGAAAATACTGCAAAACCTTACAAAATTCCCATTAAACAGTACCATCCAAGGAGCTCCTCCATCCTTTTAATATTTGTGTGTTAAAAACTTGTTGTGTTTCACATCAAATGGGGAGAAAATATAACATGTAAAACACAACTCAATGAAAAGACGGGAACCCATACATGGATAGTTGGATCTAGAATCTAAGGGTTGTTTCACCCACCAACCCATTTCATACATTTCACAAAAAATCCCACATGCAAAATAATAATCAGTGGCGTTTGTATGCAAAAACGCGAGTTTCAATTCAATAGCCCACATTTTAGATCCATCGGCCTATGCTTTGGTTTCCATGTTTTCACTAAGTTGCTGTCATTTGTTACTTTCTCTTTCAAGAATTGAGAGTTTAGGGCTTGATTCTGACCAACAATATAAGTTCAATGTTTGAAATAGACTTTACTCAAATTATAGATACGTAGAGATGTATCCGCATCCCAAGCCTAATCCATGCTCGTCCTCGAGCATGAAGATGATAAAAAAGATAATTTAAAATGTGAATGCTATCTATCATGAAGTTGATTTATTGATGCAGAATATTTTGGTGAATCTAAATCAATACTAAAGATGCTTGATAATGGTCTAATTTAATAATCTTAACTACCTCAATGCATATAAGAGATAGTTCTCACATGTTGTTTGATAATCAGATGCATCGTGTCAAAATTATGATTGCCAAAGTTTTAGAATGAATTTCAAGATTTATTGGGAGCACAATGATAACTTTTAAGTATGGAATGTTTACATGACACACACTTCTAGGCTAACCCTCAGAACAACAATCACTTTTTGCATGTGTGTGCTATTTCAACCACTCAATATGTAAAGATTCAGAGTGCAAGTTTAGGTCACATGCCCTAATAAATGGCAGGAGAACATAATGTTGAAGTCAAAATTAAACAAAGTTGTCGGAGATGATTCCCGTGGATCCCTTGGTAGGGTGCCCTGGAGAGATGAATAGGTTGGAGAGGTCAGTTTACCCGGGTTTTGGCTACCTCGGTGGAGGTAAAACCTACTCCTTCTCTGTGCATACTGCGATAGGGGTGTACAAATTTTTTATACAAGACTTGTTGGTGATGCTCTACTGCAACCATATCATCTGTAAAATATTAGCCATCAGATAAATTTTTGATTTTATATAAATCATTGGATCATTAATTGACAACAAATGTTTAAAAGAGCATACCCTTTTAATAAAGGGTTAAAGTTAATTGCATGCAAAACCGAGCCAATCGCGTGGCTTTCCCTACAACGTGCTTCTGCCATCCTCCGTCAATTCCCTTCACGTGTCCTCACTGTTGAAACTAGCCTTGCTATTTGTCACGACGTGCTAAGTTTTATCATATATGTTTGTCAAGTTTGGGAAGGAGGAACTCAAGAGTTTGAGTATCTTCAATAGACCACCTTGATTTAAGGTTGCTTTTATCATCCCTCAGGACCCTCCCCTTCGTTGTGGCCAGGCAAAGCCCTAGCGGCGTTAGGCTGCGGCGGGGACCTTATCACGTTCAGCCCTCGCCCTCCCCCTTCATGGATCCAACAGGTGGCACCCTAATTCAACAATGGCGCGGCGCGACAGAGTCTCGTGCATCTTCGGTGCTGTCAGGCTTGCCCTGCTCAAGTCCAGCTTTGCAGCCGGCAGGCTGGGATCCTCCATGTCACAGTGTGGACCTCGCTTGGAGCATGATGGCCGGTGCCTAGTGGGTTGCGTACTCGATGCCGTCAGGGGGAGTTGGGCGCTCATCACTGAGGACTTCGGCTTGCCCTTTGGTTGGTGGGATCTGGCCGTAGAAGGCGGCTACGGTATGTCTGGACCTCTGTACACATCATGAATGACTATGGCTCCTCATACATCACAAATGTATCTACTTTTCCAAACACTTTTTCTCTTGTTTTCGCCTCTAATTTGCATGATTTGAAAGAAACAAACCCAGACTGATGTTGTTTTGAGCAGAATTGCCATGTGTTATTTTTGTGCAGAAATAAGGATTGGGCTGAAAATTGATGGAGATTATTTGTAGAATATATATAAAAATATTGACAAAGAGAACTACTGGAGGGGGGCCACCCAGAAGCCACGAGCTCAGGGGCACGCCCACCCCCCCTCCCGAGGGCACGCCATGTGAGCTCATGGGTCCCACATGCCTCCGTTTGCCCTAATTCCAACTCTATAAGCACCGTCTCGCGGAGAAAAAAATAAGGGAGAAAGCTTATCGCATTTCATGATACAAAGCCATCATGTGACACCCCCAGATTACTAAATCCTAGTTATGCTAATCAGTCATGCTAAGTCATCGTCACTATGCCCTATGAAAAACAATTAAGAAATAGTTTCACCTCAAATTCAAATTTAAAATAAAGTCAAAATATTAATTATCCAAGCAGCAAAATAAAAGTGTTTATAATATTGCAAAATTCCCAACACTATTATAAAAATAAAACCAACATTATTTGAATCTCCAAAAATGCCTCTAGCTATTTTTGAAATGACCCAGCAGCACCCATCCATCACTTTTAAATTCAAACCAAAAATCAAATGATTTCAAATGAGGTTCAAGCTTTTTATGACAGTGCTAAATATTGCATAATATTTATTGAGACAACTTTCACAATTTATAAAAAACGTTTGACAGCAAAACAAATGCAAAACAATGGCTAAAATTGAAAACAGAAAATAAAAGAATAAAAGAAAAGGGACTCTATACACTACAGCCCAACAACACTACAGGTTGGCCCAGCCCGCGAACACTGGTGTAAGCGCATCAAGTGCCCCCTTAGTGGTTTTGGAGTATTGAAGACAAATAAGTTGAGGAACTAATGTGTTTGTGAGTATACACGGGAGACAGAGTCCCAGAAGATTTGATTTAACACGTGGAAGACGACCCCTAGAAATGGATTTCTTCAAGTGAAGAATTTGGTGATGAAATTGGTACGACCTTTGAAGAAATTGATGTGAAGACTTTGAAGCTTGAAGACTTTTGCTTTCGTAGTTTCTCTTATTCTTATTTGAGTCATAGGAAAAACCATACTATAAAAGGGGATCTAGGTGAAACATATTTCACATTTCCAAAGTGATGCTCAAACTTACCCAAACCCATACACAAAAGCCGCTTCGAGTGAAGCCTTTGGAAATCTCCAGTACAGCTGACACATTTACTAGCGACAGTGACGAAGTTCATTTGGTCGCTGAAGAATTTGGTCACGCTGAGGAGTTAGGAGTTCGCCAGTGCGATCTGCCTAAAAGTGAGGAAATTGAGTGCCCCGGCGAATTTGAGAGTTCAAATTCCGACCATTGCTGCACTGCATGCCAGGTGTCGAGTGAATCCATATCCTAACAACAACTGAATTAGAGAAGGGCATTTATGAAAATTCATGTCGGGTTGCCCCTGGCTATAAATAGCTGCCCCCACAACCACTTGTTGGTTGGCTGCTCTGAGAGAACTTGACACTTGTCATTTGAGAGCAACCCATCCTCCGACGACTTTGAGAGAATCCTAAGTGAGGAAAAACCCAGATCCAAAGTGATTGAGCATCACTGAAGAGATTGATTTGTGTGATCTGATGCTTGTTACCTTTGAAGACTGTCATTCTTCTAGACAGTTAGGTGTCAAGTTCTGAGTACACCAATAGTCATTGTGGTGTGCCGATGAACAAGTCTGTGAAGGTTTTGGAAGTCTACCTTGAAGACTTACCATGAGTGATTGGGCGAGGTCTGCGGGCCTTAGCTCAAGAGTAATATAGTGAGGATTGTGTGTCCTCTGAGTTGCGACTCAGCCGCCTCAACGAGACATACCGTTGATGCAGCAACTGGAACTGGTCTACCAAATTCCAGTGTCTTCACCGAGCCAACCCAGTTACGAATTCCTCACCCTCTCTCTTACATTATTCCGCTTCTGAAGAATTTGTGATCTATGCTCTGACGAATTTGAACTGAAGTATTTCATCATTCTATCTCTCATTTCCCTAGTTCATATTCTTCATGCATGTATCATTGCATGTTCTTCACTCTTACGTATCCTGATTGCATGTACTCTGATTCTGTGATGACTTAGTTTCCCTTGCCTTTCTATTTCTTCACTCTAATCTTCGTCAAATTCTTCAGAGTTTGACGAATTTCTAAAAATCTCCCATTAACCCCCCCTGGGAGATAACCTGCACATTCAAATTGGTATCAGAGTAAGATACTCCCATGTTCTATGTGATTTCGGTTTAACCACCCAGAGTTTTAGTTATGTCGATCGCATGTATGATCAAGGTTTTAGATGTGTGCCCCATCTTCGATGGCACAAACTATCCTTACTGGAAGAACAAGATGTGCATGCATCTTGAGGCAATTGATAACGATATCTGGTTCGTCGTTGAGAACGGTGTCCCCACTATTGGTCCTAGCATCAATGCTGCTGATGTGAAGAGATTGAAGCAACTTGACTCTCAAGCGAAGAACATCATATGTGGACATCTCAACAAAGGGCAGTATGGCAGAGTGAGTGCACTGGAAACATCAAAGCTGATATGGGACATGCTCTCCAAGGTTAATGAGGGAGTTTCCACTCAATGTGACTCTCGAGTTGATGTGCTTCGCAATCTCTTCAACTGCTTCAAGAGGCTTGATAATGAAAATGTTCAACAAACTTTCAATCGTCTCACAGATATATCCAATGAGCTACAGGCTCTAGGCTGCTCTCACATCACTGACCACGAGGTGGTGAAGAAAATGTTGAGATCTCTTGACAGCTCCTTTGACACCCTCACACAGATGATTCAAGAGTGTCCTGATTACTAGACACTTGATTCCGCTGATATTCTTGAGAGGCTCTTTACTCATGAATTTCAACAAGCCAAGAAGAGGGATATGTATGGTCCCAGCTATGGTCGACCTCTCGCTCTGAAGGCAAAGGATAAAGCAAAGGCAATATCTTCATCTGAAGAAGAAGAAGAAGAAGCGTCAGAATGTAGTACTGATGATGCTGAGGAAATTGGCCGAGAACTGGCTATGCTTGTGAGGAAGTTCCAGAAGTTCCCCAAAAGGAACCGCTTTGGAAAGTCTTCAAAGTATGATTCAAAGAACACGGAAGCTTCTGCTCGTGACTACGACAAAAGAACTTGCCACAAATGCAAGAAGACCGCCATTACATCACTAATTGCCCCCTCTGGAAAAAGGTGTCAAAGAAGAAAAAGTCTAGCAAGGATGATAGCTCTGATGACAAGAAGAAGAAGTCATCAAAATCTTCATCAAAATCCTCATCAAAGAAGAAAAGTACCTCCGGCAAGGTTTGCACTTTCATTGCGAAGGAAATGGATTCTAAGGAAGCTAAGGAATCTGAGGAGGAATCTGACTCTGGGGTTGCAAGCTTAGTCCTCACTACGAAGTTCGTCGGCAAGTCCATCTTCGACCATGAAGAAAAGGGTGACTCCACCAACACTGAATACTGTGCTTGTGACTTCATGAAGGAAATATGCCCTAGAGGCAATAATAAAGTTGTTATTTTATATTTCCTTATTCATGATAAAGGTATATTATTCATGCTAGAACATGTGTAAATACATAAACAAATACCGTGTCCCTAGTAAGCCTCTACTAGACTAGATCATTGATCAATGATGGTTAAGGTTTCCTAACCATAGACATGTGTTGTCATTTGATAATGGGAACACATCATTAGGAGTATGATGTGTTGGACAAGACCCATTCATTAGCTTAGCATAATGATCGTTCAGTTCTATTGTTATTGCTTTCTTCATGTCAAATACATATTCCTTCGACTATGCAACTCCCGGATACCGGAGGAATGCCTTGTGTGCTATAAAATGTCACAACATAACTGGGCGATTATAAATATGCTCTACAGGTATCTCTGAAGGTGTTTGTTGACTTGGCATAGATCGAGATTAGGATTTGTCACTCCGAGTATCGGAGAGGTATCTCTGGGCCCTCTCGGTAATACACATTATAAGCTTGCAAGCAAACGACTAAGGAGTTAGTCACAAGGTGATGTATTATGGAATGAGTAAAGAGACTTGCCGGTAATGATATTGAACTAGGTATGAAGATACCGACGTTTGAATCTCGGGCAAGTAGCATACCGACGGACAAAGGGAATTACATATGTTGTCATAATGGTTCGACCGATAAAGATCTTCGTACAATATGTAGGAGCCAATATGGGCATCCAGGTTCCGCTATTGGTTATTGACTGAAGAGGTGTCTCGGTCATGTCTACATAGTTCTTGAACCCGTAGGGTCCGCACGCTTAACGTTCGATGACGATATAGTATTATATGAGTTATGTGATTTAGTGACCGAATGTTGTTCGGAGTCCCGGGTGAGATCACGGACATGACGAGGAGTCTCGAAATGGTCGAGATGTAGAGATTGATATATAGGACGATGGTATTCAGACATCAGAAGTGTGTCGGGGGGTACCGGGTACTTATCGGGTCACCGGAAGGGGTTCTGGGCACCCCCGACAAAAGACATGGGCCTTATGGGCCAAGAGGGGAAACACACCAACCACAAGGGGCTTGTGCGCCCCCATATGGGCCAACCTAAGAGGAGAAGGAAAGAGGGGAAAGGGAAAGGAAAGAGTGGAATAGGATTCCCCCTTCCTTCCCTCTCCCCCTCTTTCCTTCCCCCTCCGACAAATAAGGCAGGGGCGCGCGGCTTGGGAGGAGCCCAAGTAGGATTCGGTCATACTTGGGGCACCCCTTGGCCTCTACCCTCCCCTCCCACCTATATATATGTGGGAGGGGGGCTCCTAGCACATCCCAGACAATTGCCTAGCCGTGTGCTGCGCCCCCCTCCACCGTTTACACCCCGGTCATATTTTCATAGTGCTTAGGCGAAGCCCTGCGGAGATCACTTCACCATCACCGTCACCACGCCATCATGCTAATGGAACTCATCTACTACCTCGACATCTTGCTGGATTAGGAAGGCGAGGGACGCCACCGAGCTGAACGTGTGCAAAACGCGGAGGTGCCGTGCGTTCGGTACTTGATCGTTTGAAGCGCGAAGAAGTTCGACTACATCAACCATGTTGTGAAACGCTTCCGCTTACGGTCTATGAGGGTACGTAGACATACTCTCCCCCCTCATTGCTATGCATCTCCATGGATAGATCATTGCATGTGCATAGAAATTTTTTGTTTTCCATGCAACGATTCTCAATAGTGGCATCATGAGCAAGGTCTTTGCGTATATGATATGCACGAGTAGAACACAAAGAGTTGTGGGCGGTGATAGTCATACTACTTACCACTAGTGTCTTATTTTGATTCAGCGGTATTGTGGGCTGAAGCGGCCTAGACCAACCTTACATGTCCACGCACATGAGACCGGTTCCACCGACTGACATGCAACTAGTTTTGCATAAAGTTGGCTGGCGGGTGTCTGTTTCTCCTACTTTAGTTGAATAGAATTTGATTGCGGCCGGTCCTTGAAGAAGGTTAAAACAGCAAACTTGACGAAACACCGTTGTGGTTTTATGCGTAGGTAAGAACGGTTCTTGCTAGAAACCCATAGCAGCCATGTAAAACTTGCAACAACAAAGGAGAGGACGTCTAACTTGTTTTTGCAAGGTATGTTGTGATGTGATATGGTCAAGACATGATGTGATATACATTATTGTATGAGATGATCATGTTTTGTAAGATATTAGGCAACCGACAGGAGCCTTATGGTTGTCTCTTTATTGTATGAAATGCAAACGCCAGGTAATTGCTTTACTTTATCACTATGTGTAAGTGCATCTAGTGCCCCTTAGTGATTTTGGTGTATTGAAGACTTATAGGTTAAGGGACTAATGCGTTTGTGAGTGTACACAGGTCTATAAGTCTATGAGGAGTTTGATATTTACAGAGAAAGTCGACCCCTAAAAATGAAGTTCTTCAACTGAAGACTTTGATATTCTGAAGACTTTCTGAAGACTTTGAAAGTGAAGAAATTGGTGTGACCTTGAAGACTTGGTATTCATTTGTGGAACATGAAGCGTGAGGACTTTTGTTTTCGTAGTTTCATTTTCTCCTTCTTGAGTCATAGGAAACACCGTACTGTTAAAGGGGGTCGAGGAAATACTAAGGAAAAATTTCCATGTGATGCTCAACTCAAAATCCTACACCTACCAATCCCTTCGAGTGAAGCCTTTGGAAATCTCATACAGTTCAGTCACTTTCTTCAGTGAAAGAGACGAAGTTCTTCTGGTCGCTGATGAATTTGTTCTGACTGAGGAGTTAGGAATTCGTCAGTGCGAATTACCTACATAGTGAGGAACATGATAGCCCTGAGGAATTTGAGAGTCAAATTTCCGACTGTTGCTGTGCTGCGCGCCAGCTGTCCCAAAATATCTTATCCACCTAATGGTCATATCATTGAGGGGCATTTATGTCTTATCATGTCGGGCTGCTCCCTAGGCTATAAATAGCCGCCCCCTACAACCACTAGCTGGTTGGCTGCTCCGAGAGAACTTGACACTTGTCATTTGAGAGCAACCCATCCTTCGAGGACTTTGAGCGAAAATCATCGAGTGAGGAAAACCCAAAACCAAACCCCTACAAACCCAAAGTGATTGAGCATCACTGAAGAAATTGATCCTGCGTGGATCCGACGCTTGTTACCTTTGAAGATTGTGCTTCTTCCAGACGGTTAGGCATCAAGGTCTAGAGCATCCAAGAGGAATTGTGGATCGCCGAGTGACCAAGTCTGTGAAGGTTTGGAAGTCGCCTGAAGACTTACCACGAGTGATTGGACGAGGTCTGCGTGACCTTAGTTCAAGGAGAATACGGTGAGGACTGGGTGTCCTGAGCTGCGTGCTCAGTGACTGGGTGTCCGGGACTGCATGTCCTCGAGTTTAAATACTCAGCCGCTCCAACCAGATGTACAACTGAGACAGCAGTTGGAACTGGTCTACCAAATCATTGTCTTCACCAACCTAACTGGTTCTATTTCCTCAACCCTTTCATTTCCTCATTTCTGTGTTGAGTGTTTGTTCATATATGTGTTTGAAGACTTTGACTGAAGACTTTCTCAATTTCCTCAGTTTAAATTCTTCAGTCTGTTTGTCTTCATCTTGTGTTATCCTGTGATTACGCTTTCTGTACTCTGCGCTAGTCTTCATTTCATCATGATGACCATGCTTGTATTCTGTTATGCTTACTTCTGAGTACTTATTCCACTGCTAATAGTTCTTCGCTAAGGAATTTCCTCACCGGCAAATTCCTCAGTGAAGAATTCATAAAAATTGCCTATTCACCCCCCCTCTAGTCGACATAACGCACTTTCAATTGGTATCAGAGCGAGGTACTCCCTTGTTCTGTGTGATTTTGGTTTAACCGCTTGGAGTTTTAGTTATGTCGACCGCAGGTATGATCAAGGTCTCGGCTGGGTGTCCTACCTTTGATGGGACAGACTACCCCTACTGGAAAAACAAGATGCGAATGCATCTCGAGGCTATTGACAATGATCTCTGGTATGTTGTGGAAAATGGTGTTCCCTCTGTCTCACCCTCACTGAACGCTACCGATGTGAAGAGATTCAAGCAACTCGATTCTCAAGCGAAGAATATCATATGTGTCCATCTGAGTAAAGGACAGTATGGAAGAGTGAGTGCTTTGGAAACTGCTAAGCTTATCTGGGATAGGTTGTCCAAAGTGAATGAAGGAGTCTCAACTCAGCGTGACTCTCGAGTTGATGTTCTTCGGAATCTCTTCAACCGCTTCAAAAGACTCGACAATGAAAATGTCCAACAAACCTTTGATCGCCTCACTGACATCTCAAATGAGCTTCAAGCCCTCGGTGCCACTGACATCACTGACCATGAGGTGGTGAAGAAACTATTGAGATCACTTGATTCCTCATTTGGTACTCTTGGTCTGATGATACAAGAACGGGCTAACTACAAGTCTCTTGATCCTGCCGATATCCTCGAAAGGCTAAATACTCACGAGTTCCAGCTTGCTGAAAAGAGAGATCTCTATGGTTCGAGCTTTGGCAAACCACGTGCCCTGAAGGCCAAGGTTGTGTCTAAGTCTGAATGTGAGGACTCTGGTAGTAGCCTTGGTGATCCTGAAGAATTGAGCCAGGAGCTAGCACTGCTCGTGAAGAAATTCCAGAAATTCTCAAGATGTGGTCGCTTTGGAAAATCCTCAAGAAGCAGTGATTCCTCATCAAGTGACTATAAGAGAAGGTTGTGCCACAAATGCAAGAAACCTGGTCATTATATTCAAGATTGTCCTCAGTGGGAAAAGGAATTGAAGAAGAAGAAATACAAGGATTACAGTTTTGATGATGCGAAGAAGAAGAAGAAATCGTCAAAATCTTCGTCATCAAAATCCTCGAAGTCTTCATCTCACAAGAAGAGCAGCTCCAAGAAGGCTCGGGCATTCATTGGCAAGGAAATGGACTCTGAAGCTGAATCTGAGGAAAATGAGGATGAGGAGGCGTCTGAAGAATCCGAATCTGGTGTGGCGAGTCTGGCCTTCGCTACTGCTTTCGTTAGCAAGTCCATCTTCAACACTGAAGAAACTGACCCCACCGACAAGCCTGATGAAGATAATGATGACTACGCTCCCACCTATTGCTTCATGGCAAAAGGTGCAAAGGTACTCAAATACACCTCCTCTGAATCTAGTGAAAATGAATCTGATGAGAATCTCAAGCCCAGCTACTCTAAACTTGCAAAGATTGTTGTAAAACAACAAAGGGCTTTTGAAAAGGTTCAAAACATGCTAGACAAAAGTGATGATATGTTGGGTGAAGAAATGGATCGCACTAAAGCCATGACTGAAAATCTTCAGAGACTTCAGTCTAGGTTTGATAACCTTCAAAGTCATCATAACACTCTCTTATCTAATCATGAGAAACTTTCTTATGAATTTCTTCAAAGAAAGCAAGATCTTGAAAAGCTAAGAGTGAGTTATGAAGATCTTCAGAAGGAGCGCGATTCATTACTTGCTCAACAAATCAGCACTTCTCAGGAAGAATTTGTTCCTCCATGCTTAAAGTGCATTGAACGTGAATCTGCTAACTCTTCACCTGAATGTTCAAATGCTTCAACTGTTACAAATTCTTCACCTGCCTCTGCTATCACTAATTCCTCATCTGAGGACATTGCTAGTATCACTGACGATGCAGGGCTGAAGGAACTGTACATGACAGGCATGTACAAAAGCCTCAAAGGGCATCAGATTCTTTGTGATGTGCTCAAAAAGCAGATCCTCAACAGAAACCCTAGGAAAGAGGGTATTGCCTTTGAGAGGAAACTTAATGCTGATGGAACATATTGGAAACCTGAGGAGTACCCCAAAACCTCATGGGTTGCTGCAAAGGGACCTCCAGTTGATCCATCCAAGTTATCTGGCTTTACATGTGAATCTCCTCATTCTTCTGATGAGTCATTTGACTCCAACTATAAACTGTTCAAAAATCAGAATGGTGAAGTATTTGCTAGATATGTTGGGACTAACTGCAGGAATGATTCCCCTATGAAGAAAATCTGGGTTCCCAAAGTTATGTTGAAAGTCTTCAGGTGAATGTCCTCATGACACCACCTGTGAAGAATAGGAACCCCAGAACAAACTCCTCATATGGACCTAATTCTTCATATGGATCCAAGTCCTCATATGGATCAAATTACTCAAATGGATCAAAGTCCTCATATGATTATCATCATGCTAACAACTCTGTTTCGCAGGGTAGAGCTAAGGGCTATGAATATGCACATTATTCTTCAAATCATTATGTTCATAAGTCCTCAAAGAATTTCTCTGCTTATTCATATGCTTACCCTAACCCCTCTTATGTGAAACGAAATGGTTTGGCTTCTATGCCACCATTCTCGTATGGTGCTCGCAGAGTGATGAACTCTTTGCCACCCCTTCAGATGTGGGTGGTGAAGAAAAAGAACCAACCTCTTATGCAGGGTCAGGTCTAGAGACGTGCCCTAACGTCTAAAGAATTTGCTGGGGACCTAACAAATTGCCTGAAAGGACGCAGGCTAACCATGATGAAATGAACTTTCATTTCACACGTCCTCATACTGCTATATCTGTTTACCGCTTGATGAAATTCATCTGATGAACCTGATATCATATTCTTCACTGATGAAGCATATGAGATTGTAAGTTACACTAATTCATCTGCAGGATGAACAACCCAAAACCACTGAATGGGTCCTCGATAGTGGATGTACAAATCACATGACTGGTGACAAGAATCTTTTGATGGATGCTCCCTTATCACCGTCACATCTGAAGCATATCATCTTTGCTGACAAAGGCAAAAGTCAGGTATTGGGTCTTGGTAAGGTTGCGATCTCTAAGGATAAACACATGGACAAAGTCATGCTTGTTGAGTCCTTAGGATACAACCTCATGTCAGTCTCAATGCTTTGTGATCTTGATATGGTTGTTGTCTTTGGCAAGTATCGTTGTGTTGTGATTATGGAAGCTGACAATTCCAAAGTCTTTGAAGGCTTTAGGAGAGGAGATTTGTATATTGTTGATTTCTCTACAGGACCACAACTAGCCGTGTGTCTACTTGCAAAAGCTTCAGAAGGCTGGCTATGGCATCAACGACTTGGTCACGCAGGCATGAGGAATTTGAACATGCTTGCGAAGAAGAAGCATGTCATTGGCATTGAGAATGTCAAATTCCTCAAGGATCACTTATGCGGAGCCTGTGAAGCTGGAAAAATGACCAAGGCCAAGCATCCAGCGAAGACTATCATGACCACTACTCATCCATTCGAATTGCTTCACATGGACCTCTTCGGACCTAATCATTACTCAGCAGTCTCTAATGCTGCATCTCTATATGGTTTTGTCATTGTTGATGATTACTCTCGATATACATGGGTACACATTGTTACTTACAAACATGAAGTGCAGGAAGTCTTCAAACGATTTTCCTGGAGGGCTTCAACCAACTTTGATGTGAAGATCAAGCACATCAGAAGTGACAATGGAACTGAGTTCAAGAATTCCGGCCTTGATGACTATCTTGATGAACTTGGTATTACTCATGAGTTATCTGCTCCTTATACTCAGCAAAATGGCGTCGTGGAGCACAAGAACAGAACTCTTGTTGAGATGGCTCGCACTATGCTTGATGAATACAAAACGCCTCATCATTTTTGGATTGATGCAATTGATATTGTGTGCCACATCATCAACAGAGTATATCTTCACAAATTCTTCAAGAAGACGGCCTATGAACTCCTCACTGACAAGAAACCCAATGTGAGTTATTTCAAAGTCTTCGGTGCTAAATGTTGGATTAGAGATCCTCACCACAATTCTAAATTTGCACCGAAAGCACATGAAGGTTTTATGCTTGGTTACGGAAAGGACTCGCACACCTACAGAGTCTTCAACATCGCTCTTCACAAGATTGTTGAAACTGTAGATGTGCGGTTCGATGAAACTAATGGCTCGCAAAGAGAGCACCTACCTTTTGTGTTAGATGAACCAACACCTGAGGATTCTATCAAGTTCAAGGCAACTGAGGATGTCATTCCTACTGAAGAATTTGCTGAAGAATTCATTCCAGTACGCGAAGAACGTCGAGCTGACGCACCTGAAGATAATGCTGAAGACAGTGGTGCTGAGGAAAATGATCAAATACCTCTATGACAACCAGCTCATCCTCGCATTGCAAAAGAAGTACAAGTTGACAAGATCATCGATGACATTGAAGCGCCAGGTCCTCTCACATGCTCAAAAGCTTCACATTTATCTAACTTTTGTGGGCACTATGCTTTTGTCTCTATCACAGAGCCCACTAAGGTAGATGAAGCATTTTTGGAGCCGGAGTGGATTCAGGATATGCAAGAAGAATTACATTAGTTCGAGCTCAACAATGTCTGGGAACTGGTCAAACGTCTAGATCCTCGCAAGCATAATATCATTGGCACAGAGTGGATCTACCGCAACAAGCAAGATGAAAATGGCCTTGTGGTAAGGAATAAGGCACGACTGGTAGCTCAAGGCTACACACAGGTTGAAGGAATTGATTTCGATGAAACTTTTGCACCTGTTGCTAGACTTGAGGCTATTCGCATATTACTTGCTTATGCTAATCATCATGATATCATCTTATATCAAATGGATGTGAAAAGTGCATTCCTCAATGGTAAGCTTGAGGAAGAAGTATATGTTGCTCAACCCCCAGGTTTTGAAGATCCAAAGAATCCTGACAAAGTCTTCAGACTTAATAAGGCCCTCTATGGCCTCAAGCAAGCCCCTCGGGCGTGGTATGATACATTGAAGGAATTCTTCGTTAAGAATGGCTTCACACACGATTCACTCGACCCTACTCTCTTTACTAAATCTTATGATGGTGAACTATTTGTGTGCCAAATATATGTTGATGACATTATCTTTGGCTGTACTGACCAACGTTATAGTGATGAATTTGCCTATATGATGAGTGAAGAATATCAAATGTCTATGATGCGAGAGTTGAAATTCTTCTTAGGTCTTCAAATTCGTCAACAGCGCAATGGCATATTCATATCTCAGAGAAATACCTCAAAGATGTACTGAGGAAATTCAGCATGCAAGACTGCAAAGGCATCAAAATTCCTATGCCCACAAAAGGCCATCTATGCACTGATGAAAATGGTATTGACTTCGATCACAAGGTATACCGCTCCATGATTGGTTCTTTATTGTACTTATGTGCATCTAGGCCAGATATAATGCTTAGTGTTTACATGTGTGCCCGATTTCAAGCTGCACCGAAGGAATCACACCATAAGGCTGTCAAGCATATTCTTCGATATCTAGCTCACACACCAACACTAGGATTATGGTACCCCAAGGGCTCTGCTTTTGATCTCATTGGATATTCTGACTCTGACTATTCTGGTGATCGTGTGGACCGCAAGTCAACTTCTGGCACTTGTCATTTCCTCGGACGATCTTTGGTCTGTTGGTCCTCGAAGAAACAGAACTGCGTATCACTGTCTACTGCGGAAGATGAATACATTGCTGCTGGCTCTTGCTGTGCTCAACCGCTTTGGATGAAGCAAACACTCAAGGACTATGGCGTCAACGTGAAGAATGTGCCTCTCCTCTGCGACAATGAGAGTGCCATCAAGATTGCTCACAACCTAGTTCAGCACTCGAAGACAAAGCACATTCAGATTCGTCATCATTTTCTTCGTGATCATGTGTTGAAGGGCGACATCTCCATCGAGCACGTGAAGACTGAAGAACAGCTAGCTGATATCTTCACTAAGCCCTTGGATGAGAAGAGATTTAGCAAGTTGCAGTGTGAGCTAAATATCTTAAAATCTTCGAATGTTCTTTGAAAAGGACACACATCCTAACACTTATGCAAAATTGATGACTTAGATGTGCAACACATGAAGAAACGTTTTTCTTCAATCAATGAAGAATAACACTCTAAGTGTGAAGAAATTAATGAAGAATTTGATTCTCAGAACCCTACGACAATTGTACGCGGTGTCTGAAATCATCATTCTTATATGGTGGGTCACGCCACCACAAAAAGTTGAAAATCTTCAATTTGAGTTTTTCCTCAATTTTGAAATTCTTCAGCTTTTCAAATTCTTCAACTTTGCAAAATCTTCACCGTTTCCTTCGTTTTTCTTCATTGACTATATATATATATATATGAGTTTATGTCCTCTACAGCATTCACTTATAGCTATTTCTTCAAGTTGTTTTTTTTGCTAAGTGAATGTGATCGGACCCTTCCCCCTCTATGCTATACTCAACCCAATCTATTCACAAATTCTTCATATGCGTTCTATTTGAATCTCGTTCAAAATCTTCACTGTGTCCTTGTCAACTGGAGAAATTGCGAACGAAACTTTAAAACAAATCTTATCCAAACTTTCGGTTTTGCCGCTCAAACTATTCCGCATCCCACGATGCATTATTCTATTCACCCACGATCGTACACGATCTCCACTACACAGTACGTGGGTGACACATGTTGCATGAAGGAGAAAGGGCAGGGGCACGTTCGTCCCAAATCTTCGGGCGAACAGTTTTTCACCGTGTCTATAAATACCCCTCTCCCCTTCCTCACTCCATTTACTCCGCCCGACCTCTCTCTCCCGCTCGAGCTCCTCAAACCCTAGCGCCACCGCTACTCCATCATCGCCGGTGAGGAAGAGCTTCGCTGCCTCGACCTCGTCGCCGTTGTACTCGCGCTGACCGCGGAAATCTTCACTCCGCCGCCGCCGTAGCTGTCTTCCTCCGCCGAGTTAGGGCAAGGAAGATCTAACCTGGCAAACTTCCCATCTGTTCTTCTCAGTTCGTCATGTTCTTCACTTCGGCGTTCCTCGAAGAAAAACTGCATACTTCTTCAGAGAACTCAATTGTTCAAATTCTTCAACTGAAGAATATGGCATACGGTAAGAAGCCGCAGAAAGGAGGAAAGAAACCTGAGGTTATGACTGCGTTTGAAATCCATGAGGAAATTTATGCTGACTATTGCACACCTGATGAAGCAAAATTTGGCAAAGAAAACAAAAATCAGCGCAAGGTGCGCATTCAGAAGATTGAATGGAGATGGGAAAGGGAATGGAGGGACTACAGATATGTGACTCCAAAGTACATGAAGAAATTCGCCCTCAATCCTCCATGCCCAAGAGCTCCATTGGCACCTGGCCAAGTAGCTGATCCCACAAGCATCAAACGTGGTGAGGACTTTCCTGAAGAATGGGCTAAGCGCCAAGCTAAATTGGCAAGACAAGCCAAGGAGGCAGTGAAGAAATTCAATAAGGATTCTGCCACTGCTACTGCTACTGAGGCCTCGGTCAAACCGAGGAAATCCATGCCAAAGAAGCCTGCACGTAAGCCAAGTGCTTCACCAACAGCGCCCTCACGGCCAAGTTCCTCAGCAGCGCCCCCATGGTAAATTCCTCACACTGCTACTGCTCCATCAAAGTCCTCAGCTCCTGTGCATCTGGCTACATGTCAAAGGACTGCTGGTTTTTCGATTGCCTCTGGTGTTTCAGCAAGTTCCTCAGTTGCACCAATTTCATCATCTGGCCCGACTCTGCTGAAGACCAAAGCAACAGCTGGACGAGGTCCTCGGCCATGTCCAAAGAAGAAACAGGTCACATTCCATGTGCCTTCTGATGATGAAGCTTCTGATGATGAACTTGCGGAAATCATCAGAGATCACCAAGAAAGGGCCGCTAGAGCCAAAGGCACATCTGTGCCACTGCTGTTGGATCCGAGGAAAATCCTTGATTATATTGATCTCTGGCACAAGGATCCAAACACCCCTATGCCTGATTTTCATCTGACCCCTGGACAAAGTCATATGTTGACCCATTTCATCACTGAAGAGAAATGGAAGTTTGAAAAGGCAAGAGAGATCAAAAAAGCTCAATACAGAAAGAAGAAGTTCCTGAAGAAAAACATTGTCAAAATGACACCTGAGGAACTTCTCAAGGTCCAGACTGAAATTCAAGCCCTCAGCAAAGACTTTGATGCCTACTATGCTGATTGGCAAGGAGCTAAAGTAAGATTCGTCAACCTGACGAAGAAATTCACCAATGTTGCTGACCCAACGCAACTTGAAATTCCTCAGGCTGGAACCTCAGCTTAGCCGACTGAAGAACATGCCAGCACTGCTGATGAAGTTCAGGCTGCTGATGAAAATGCCAGTTCTAGGGCTGGTGAAGAAATTTCAGCTGCTGAAGAAATTGCCAGGGCATCCACTAGTGGTGCGCCTGAAGAAACTGAAGAAGTCAGGGCAACTGCATCAGTTGCGCCTGAAGAAAACCAACCAGATTCCTCAGCTCCATCTGCAACTACACCAACTCCAATTCTTCGATGTGCATTCAATGTGAAGAAGACCAAGGCTGTAGAGCGAGCTACAGTGAAGAAAAGGAAGGCATTAGCTGCGTCAAACTCTTCAGCTGCGAAGAAAATGAAGCCAATGACCAGCCCTCTCGAAAATCCAATTGATGCCGTTCCGATTTCCTCCATGCCATCAAAGGACCTTGTTCCTTTTGGAGAAGACTATGAGATCCCAATCGGATCTGATGAAGAACATCATTCTGCTGCTTCGTCAGAGCAGATTGATGAAGAAATTGAAGTGGAAGCAATCCCTTCAACCCCAATCATTTCCTCGCCTATGCCTTAGTTCACAGCTGAAGAGGCCGGTGTTGAGGAACTTGAAGAAGATGTGGATATTGGAAGCACAACGCCAGTGATGAATGATGACTTTTGGGAAAGTCAGCATCCAAATTCTCCAATCTTCACCCCACTCCAACACATACCTCAGTCCCCTGCACCAACTGTTCAAATGGGCTCTGAAGAAACTCATCCCACTTCATCTGTCCATGAAGAAATTCCAGCCACTAGTGCTGATGAACCTGCTACTGCTGATCCACAGACTGCACCTGTTGAGGAACAAGAAATTCCTCAGCCTGAAGAACCTGAGCTCGCGATTCCTGAGGTGGTGATGCAACTCACTGACACCCCTTTGCCAAAGCAAAAGAATCCGTTCTCAAGCAAACAGAAGTTCAAGGCTGAAGATTTCTTTGTCGAGCATGTATTCTTCACTGATTATAATCCATATGATTCTGCTCACATAAGGAAGAGGCATTTCTGGACTGCCAGCCAAGCAAATTTCTATTCCTCAGTGCTCTTCAACAAAGACAAAGTCTTCGATCATGCACATATTCCTCATGTGGACATGGAGTCTCTGCCCGGCTTTGAGCCAGTCCTCAGTGTTCTTCACGACGTAGGACTTCTGAATTTCTGCATTGATATCTGTGACTGGAATGAAGAACTCATTCTTCAATTCTATGCAACTCTACACATCACCGGAGACGCTGAAGACGTGAACTCATGGGTATTAGACTGGATGTCTGAAAATACTCACTACAAGGCACCAGCAACTGAATTGCTTCGTGCTCTACCACTCAGTCCTCCACTTGATGGTGCTCGTTGTATCTACAATGAACCAGAACTTTCAAATCACTATATGCAAGTGCTGATGAAGCCTTTGAAGCCAAGGCAGGCCCCACGAACCAAATTCCTCGTCAAGGAATTACTGTATGTGCCTCGGACTGTCTATCGAATTCTGACGAAGACAATGAGTCCCATCAAGGGCCACGACTCAAATGATGAAGAAGTCGTTGGCATCATGAAGAATATGCTTTTCAACATCATTCATGGCGGTCCCGTCAACTTCCATGATTTCTTCATGAGGACTCTGGCCAATATTGCTATGTCACTATTCGAGCTGAAGCCCTATGCTCCTTGGATTATGAGATTCATCAGGGCAAGATCTTCACTGAATTACAAAGCTGACACTCTGAACCATGGTAGCTACTTGCCTCCCATTGAAGTCCTCAAACGGACAGTTTCATCAGCTGATGATAAAGGTAAGGCCGCTGCTATGATCGATGAAGGCATTCGTCCATTGGATGGTCAATTTCGCAAGGCTGCATCTTACTCTACCAATGACGATTCTGCCACACATGACTCTGCTGTAAATACCTCAGCCAAGCAAAATCCTCAAGCCACAGCACCCAGGGTGATGACTGGCCGTGAGTTACTCCTCAGTCTTCATCAGAAGGTTGATCGCAATCATAAATGGGTCAAGCGTCAGTTCAGTTCAATTCTTCACAAGATGACCTCAACACACAATGCAGTGAAGAAAAACCAATACTACCTCCATGAAACCTTCAACCGTACCTGGGTTGTTCTCTCTCATGTCTACAGCGCTGCAAATCTGAAGAATATGGGTCTCAAGGAAGAATTTGACTGGTCTGCACCTCCACCGAAGAAATTCAAGAAGGTCAAAGTTCCTTCCTTGGTGTCCAGCTCTTATTCTTCATCGCGTGACACTGATGAGTATGAAGATTTGGACGACACTGCGGCAGGCCCTGCTACAACAAACAACCCCGACAACACTGGCGCTCCTCCATCGACTTGAAATACTTCAGGGGCGTTAGTCCTCAGTTTCAATCGTTTTGGTCATTTAATGACAAAGGGGGAGAAATCTGAGTTAGTCTTCAATCGGGTCTATATTAAGGGCATTTTTTTAAGTTACAACTCTCGTTCTTCTGAAACTTTTATTTGGATCGAGTTGTAATCTTAAACCCGATGGTGCGCTGATACTTTTGTTGCATTATGCTCTGCATGCTTATTCCTCGTTAATGACATTGCACGCATGCTGAATCTCATCAGGCACCATATTTCATCATGCATTTCAAATTCTTCATATTATATATCAAATGCGTGTATGAATTACAAGATATAGGGGGAGATCTCCATGATTCAACTCTTCAAATGTGCATTGCCTCAAAAGCAAATTCCTCACTATGCACATCTTCAGGGGGAGTTCTACTATATCTTGTAATCAAATTCCTCCATTTCAGTGTATACACTTCATATGTTTATCCCCGTTGAAAACTTAACCTATGTTGTCATCAATCACCAAAAAGGGGGAGATTGTAAGTGCATCTAGTGCCCCTTAGTGATTTTGGTGTATTGAAGACTTATAGGTTAAGGGACTAATGCGTTTGTGAGTGTACATAGGTCTATAAGTCTATGAGGAGTTTGATATTTACAGAGAAAGTCGACCCCTAAAAATGAAGTTCTTCAACTGAAGACTTTGATATTCTGAAGACTTTCTGAAGACTTTGAAAGTGAAGAAATTGGTGTGACCTTGAAGACTTGTTATTCATTTGTGGAACATGAAGCGTGAAGACTTTTGTTTTCGCAGTTTCATTTTCTCCTTCTTGAGTCATAGGAAACACCGTACTGTTAAAGGGGGTCGAGGAAATACTAAGGAAAAATTTCCATGTGATGCTCAACTCAAAATCCTACACCTACCAATCCCTTCGAGTGAAGCCTTTGGAAATCTCATACAGTTCAGTCACTTTCTTCAGTGACAGAGACGAAGTTCTTCTGGTCGCTGATGAATTTGTTCTGACTGAGGAGTTAGGAATTCGTCAGTGTGAATTACCTACACAGTGAGGAACATGATAGCCCTGAGGAATTTGAGAGTCAAATTTCCGACCGTTGCTGTGCTGCGCGTCAGCTGTCCCAAAATATCTTATCCACCTAACGGTCATATCATTGAGGGGCATTTATGTCTTATCATGTCAGGCTGCTCCCTAGGCTATAAATAGCCGCCCCCTACAACCACTAGCTGGTTGGCTACTCTGAGAGAACTTGACACTTGTCATTTGAGAGCAACCCATCCTCCGAGGACTTTGAGCGAAAATCATCGAGTGAGGAAAACCCAAAACCAAACCCCTACAAACCCAAAGTGATTGAGCATCACTGAAGAAATTGATCCTGCGTGGATCCGATGCTTGTTACCTTTGAAGACTGTGCTTCTTCCAGACGGTTAGGCGTCAAGGTCTAGAGCATCCAAGAGGAATTGTGGATCGCCGAGTGACCAAGTCTGTGAAGGTTTGGAAGTCGCCTGAAGACTTACCACGAGTGATTGGACGAGGTCTGCGTGACCTTAGTTCAAGGAGAATACGGTGAGGACTGGGTGTCCTGAGCTGCGTGCTCAGTGACTGGGTGTCCGGGACTGCGTGTCCTCGAGTTTAAATACTCAGCTGCTCCAACCAGATGTACAACTAAGACAACAGTTGGAACTGGTCTACCAAATCATTGTCTTCACCAACCTAACTAGTTCTATTTCCTCAACCCTTTCATTTCCTCATTTTTGTGTTGAGTGTTTGTTCATATCTGTGTTTGAAGACTTTGACTGAAGACTTTCTCAATTTCCTCAGTTCAAATTCTTCAGTCTGTTTGTCTTCATCTTGTGTTATCCTGTGATTACGCTTTCTGTACTCTGTGCTAGTCTTCATTTCATCATGATGACCATGCTTGTATTCTGTTATGCTTACTTCTGAGTACTTATTCCGCTGCTAATAGTTCTTTGCTAAGGAATTTCCTCACCGGCAAATTCCTCAGTGAAGAATTCATAAAAATCGCCTATTCACCCCCCCCTCTAGTCGACATAACGCACTTTCACTATGTTTTAGTGATAGTTGTAGAAACAATAGTTGGTGAGACGACCACGACGCTACGATGGAGATCAAGTTGTTGAGCCGGTGACAATGGAGATCATGACGATGCTTTGGAGATGGAGATCAAAAGGATAAGATGATGATGGCCATATCATGTCACATATTTTGATTGCATGTGATGTTTATCTTTTATGCATCTTATTTTTCTCAGTACGGCGGTACGTAGCATTATAAGATGATCCCTTAACTAAATTTCAAGGTAAAAGTTGTAGCGACCAAACCTCAAACAGTCTAGTCTCTGTGTATCAGTGTCATCCCTGAATCGGTAATGCTGACACGTACAGTACTTGAGGATTTATAACAGAGTTTCAATCACACACTTATTACATCGAATGTCTCAAAAGAGAACTTATTACAATAGTATGGCTTAAGGCCATCTAAAAACGATAACAACGGAAGGCTTGGAAGATAAAGTGAGTCCATCAACTCTAACGGCATAGCTGAGTGAACGACAACGACCTATGGCACCTTACTCATTGTCTGAAAAGTCTGCAACATGAAATGTTGCAGCCCAAAATGGGTCAGCACATGGAATATGATGGCAATGTAACACATAAGAGCAATGAACAGAATGAATGCTATCACTACATACATATATGGCTGGTGGAAAGCTCTATGGTTACAGTTTTGCATAAAGCCAATTTTTCCCTACAACAAAGGAATACATTTTATTTAACTATCATGGTGGTTGATAAACATTGAGAAGGTTCCTCCAACTCAATCCCAATTAAGCATCATCATTAACCCAATCAAATTAATTTAGAGTGATGAGATCAACATGATAATCCAAGAACCAGATACTCAAGATGTCCATAACCGGGGACACGGCTAACCATGATTAGTTTGTACACTCTGCAGAGGTTTGCACACTTTTCCCCACAAGACTCGAACACATCCCTGGTCGGAGATTCGAGACATAGTCTTTCTGAAGCATTAACTCTCTACTCTAGGTAGACAGTACCACCTACAACCCACTACATCTGCTAGTCTACCTCTTCAAGAGCTTCACGCAACTTACTCAACTATGCCAGAGCCCATATTGGCTTGTGGCTGCACACGGAAGTTTCTAGCATGAATAATCTTATGATCCCTTTGAGCCTGGGTGTCGAACCGTAGGATGATCACACGGGTACTCCGGGATATCCTAGGACAACACTGGATTCTCTAGGTGCCCAGACAACCACCGGGTACTCCAGGGTGCCTCAACCAATCCACGCAGATGTGTATTTAAGTAGCCACCTTAAGTTAACTATTAATTAACAATACTCATATCTGTCATGGATACACTCACCCAATCCACATCTATGAGCATAGAATAGCAATATAAGCATAACGCAGAAGTAACTCCCAAAGGTTTGATAGTAAACAGGGCAATAGGTTCTACCTCATCATCTACTTCCCAAACCCACATGTTATTCAGATCCTAACCATGCAATGTTTTAGGATTAATCTAATGCATAAAAACTGGGTAGTAAAGAGGTATGATCAAAGTGTTACTTGCCTTGCTGATGATCCGCAAAACCTAGAGACTCGTAGTAGCACGCTTCGCACTCCGGGTACTCTATCGTAAACAAACAATAACATACATAAGCACTCAACTAGAAGCACGGGTAAAACTCAAATAAGAGATCTAACCAGAAAGTTCAACTTAAGAACTCCGGTTTGCAAAAAGAATCAAATCAAACGGAGCAACGAAACTTAAATTACGAAAGAAACAAGATCCATGTACTAATCTGGACTAAAGTCAAATTTTACAGTACCAAAATCTTGTTCAAGTTGGTTAAACAGAAAGAGGGCTTCGAGATGACGATCTAGGCGCTTGAATCACTTGAATCGAATAAACAAGCGAAAAGATAAATTAAAACGAAGATCAAGGCAGAAATCACGATCGAAAATAATCGCGGAAAAACCCTGGAAAATAAAACGCGACGAACAGGCTAACAAATGAATGTTCGCTGTCTGTGGCTAACGGATGAACATTGTTTGTTAAAACGAACGTACGGATGAACGTCCGCTGTTTAATTAAACCAGAAAAAAACGAACCGATCTAAAAAAAATAAACCTAGGGTTTCTAAAAAACCCGATCGGTTTTTCGAGAAAAACCGGCAGCGTCGGAGGCTATTACCTCCGGCGAGGTCGGGCTCGGCGGCGGCGGGCGGCTCCAGCGGCGGGGTCGACGAGGCGGGGC
>NC_057795.1:123939810-123949475 GCF_018294505.1 Triticum aestivum | reverse complement strand
GGCGACGAACAGCGGCGGCAGCGGCAGAAACGGCGGCGGTGGCGCTAGGGTTCGGGGGCGGTGGGGTGGCGGGACGGGTTGGCGGCGGGGGTCGGGCCGCAGCCTTTAAAGGGTCTGCCGGGTACAGTGTCCAGGTCGGACACGGCCCGGTAAGTCGACAACTTTTTTTTAAATAAATAATGACGCAGAAAAACTAACGAAAGAAATACTAAACTGAGTCCAAAAATCCCGAAATAAATTTTCGCGGTCCTTTAATAATATTTCGGAAAAAGTGAACATTTATTTGGGGCCCTAATGCAATTTTGAAAAACGCAATTTTTCCTAATTCAAATAAAATAGCAATAAAACTCCGAATAAAAATCTTATTTGATTTTAATATTTTTCCTCCAATATTTTTTTATTTTGGAGATGTCATTTTATCCCCTCTCTTTTATTTTCATAATATAAATATTCGAAGAGAAAAATAATTAAAACCAAACGATCCTCTTTTCAAAATTTGAGAAAACTCAAATATGAAAATAACGAAATCCCCAACTCTCTCCGTGGGTCCTTGAGTTGCTTAGAATTTCTAGGATCAACCAAAAATGCATTAAAATATGATATGCAATGATGATCTAATGTATAACATTCCAAATTGAAAATTTGGGATGTTACATAAGTGTTCTCCCTGAGTATGCACCGTTGCTACAGTTCATCGTGTTGAGACACCATGTGATGATCGGGTGTGATAGACTCTATGTTCACATACAACGGGTGCACGATAGTTTTGCACATGCGGAATACTTGGGTTAAACTTGACGAGCCTAGCATGTACAGACATGGCCTCGGAACACTAGAGACCGAAAGGTCGAACGTGAATCATATAGTAGATATGATCAACATAGAGATGTTCACCACTGATGACTACCCCATCTCACGTGATGATCGGACATGGGTTAGTTGATTTGGATCATGTATCACTTAAATAACTTGAGGATGTTAATTTAAGTGGGAGTTCATTGGTAATTTCATTAATTGAACTTAAATTTATCATGAACTTATTCTTAATAGTTTTTTGCATATCTATGTTGTAGATCAATAGCTCGCAGTATAGTTCCCTTATTTTTCATATGTTCCTAGAGAAAAATAAGTTGAAAGATGATAGTAGGAATGATGCGGACTGGGTCAGTGATCTGAGGATTATTCTCATTGCCGCACAGAAGAATTATGTCCTTGATGCACCACTAGGTGACAGACCTATTGTAGGAGCAGATACATATGTTATGAATGTTTGACAAGCTTGATATGATGACTACATAATAGTTTAGTGCGCCATGCTTTACGGTTTAGAACCGGGACTTCAAAAATGTTTTGAACGCCACAGAGCATATGAGATGTTCCAAGAGCTGAAATTGGTATTTCAGACTCATGCTCGTGTCGAGACGTATGAGACCTATGACAAGTGCTTTGCCTACAAGATGGGTGAGAATAGCTCAACCAGTGAGCATGTGCTCAGAATGTCTGGGTACTACAATCGCTTGAATCAAGTGGGAGTTAATCTTCCAGATAAGATAGTCATTGACACAGTTCTCTAGTCACATACACCAAGCTACTAGAACTTTGTGATGAACTATAATATGCAAGGGTTGACGAAAATGATTCCCGAGCTCTTCACGATGCCGAAATCGGCGATGGTAGAAATCAAGAAAGAGCATCAAGTGTTGATGGTTAACAAGAACACTAGTTTCAAGAAAAGGGCAAGGGAAAGAGAGGGAACTTCAAGAAGAATGGCAAGCAAGTTGCCTCTCCCATGAAGAAGCCCAAAGCTGGACCCAAGCCTGAAACTGGGTGCCTCTATTGCAAAGGAAATGGTCACTGAAAATGGAACTGCCCCAAATACTTGGCGGATAAGAAGGATGGAAAAGTGAACAAAGGTATATTTAACATGTTATTGATGTGTATCTTTCTA
This sequence comes from Triticum aestivum, assembly GCF_018294505.1. Lineage (NCBI taxonomy): Eukaryota > Viridiplantae > Streptophyta > Magnoliopsida > Poales > Poaceae > Triticum > Triticum aestivum. The sequence continues at coordinate 123,947,527 of NC_057795.1, read as the reverse complement.
GTATTAATAGTAGCCCCTGGATATTTTACACCGGTTCAGTTGCTAAGATTAGTAACTCGAAACAGGAGTTGCAGAATAAACAGAGACTAGTTAAGGGCGAGGTGATGATGTGTGTTGGAAGTGATTCCAAGGTTGATACGATCACGACCGCACACTCCCTCTACCTTCGGGATTAGTGTTGAACCTAAATAAATGTTATTTGGTGTTTGTGTTGAGCATGAATGTGATTTGATCATGTTTATTGCAATACAGTTATTCATTTAAGTCAAAGAATAATCTTTGTTCTATTTACATGAATAAAACCTTCTATGGTCATACACCCAATGTGAATGGTTTATTGAATCTCAATCGTAGCGATGCACATATTCATAAAATTGATGCCAAAAGATGCAAAGTTGATAATGATAGTGCAACGTACTTGTGGCTCTGTCGTTTGGGTCATATTAGTGTAAAGCGCATGAAGAAAATCCATGCAGACGGACTTCTGGAAGCATTTGATTATCAATCATTTGATACTTGCCAACCATGCCTCATGGGCAAGATGACTTAAACTCCGTTCTACGGAACAATGGAGCGAGCTAATGACTTATTGGAAATAATACATACCGATGTATGCGGCCCGATGGGTGTTGAAGCACGCAACGGGTATCGTTATTTTCTGACCTTCACAGATGATTTGAGTAGGTATGGGTATATCTACTTGATGAAACACAAGTCTGAAACATTTGAAAAGTTCAAAGAATTTCAGAGTGAAGTTGATAATCATCGTAACTTGAAAATAAAGTTTCTACTATCTGATCGCAGAGGCAAATATTTGAGTTACGAGTTTGGCCTTCATTTAAAACAATGTGGAATTGTTTCACAAGTCACGCCACCTGGAACACCTTAGCGTAATGGTGTATCCGAACATCATAACCGTACTTCATTGGATATGGTGTATTCTATGATGTCTATTACCGATTTACCACTATCGTTTTGGGGTTATGCGTTAGAGACAACCGCATTCACGTTAAATAGGGAACCTTCTAAATCCATTGAGACGACACCGTATGAACTATGGTTTGGCATGAAACTTAAGTTGTTGTTTCTTAAAGTTTGGGGTTGCGACACTTGTGTCAAAAGGCTTCAGCCTGATAAGCTCGAACCCAAATCAGAGAAGTGCATCTTCGTAGGATAACCTAAGGAAACAATTGGGTACACCTTCTACCACAGATCCGAAGGCAAGATCTTTGTTGCCAAGAATGGAACGTTTCTAGAGAAGGAGTTTCTCTCGAAAGAAGTGAGTGGGAGGAAAGTAGAACTGGATGAGGTAATTGTACCTTCTCTCAATTTGGAAAATTGCACATCAGAGAAATCCGTTCGTGTGATGCCTACACCAACTAGAGAGGAAGTTAATGATGATGATCATGAAACTTCGGATCAAGTTACTACATGACCTCGTAGGTCGAACAGAGCACGTTTCGCACAGAGTGGTACAGTAATCCTGTCCTGGAAGTCATGTTACTAGACCATGACGAACGTACAAACTATGAAGAAGCTATGATGAGCCCAGATTCCGATAAATGACTTGAGACCATGAAATCTGAGATAGGATCCATGTACGAGAACAAAGTGTGGACTTTGATGGATTTTCCCGATGATCGGCAAGCCATTGAGAATAAATGGATCTTAAAGAAGAAGACATGCGCTAATGGTAATTTCACCATCTACAAAGCTCGACTTGTCGCGAAAGGTTTTCGACAAGTTCAGGGGTTGACTACGATGAGACCTTCTCACCGGTAGCGATTCTTAAGTCAGCCCGAATCATGTTAGCAGTTGCTGCATTTTATAATTATGAAGTTTGGCAAATGGACGTCAAAACTGCATTCCTTAATGGATTTATGATAACCCACAAGTATAGGGGATCGCAACAGTTTTTGAGGGTAGAGTATTCAACCAAAATTTATTGATTCGACACAAGGGGAGCCAAAGAATATTCTCAAGTATTAGTAGTTGAGTTGTCAATTCAACCACACCTGAAAGACTTAATATCTGCATCAATGTATTTAGTAGCAAAGTAGTATGGAAGTAACGGTAACGGTGGCAAAAGTAACAATAGTAGTTTTGTAGTAATCATAACAGTGGCAACCTAGAAGTAACTTAGCAAAGATCAATATGAAACGAACTCGTAGGCAATGGATCAATGATGGATAATTATGTCGGATGGCATTCATCATGCAACAGTTATAACCTAGGGTGACACAGAACTAGCTCCAATTCATCAATATAATGTAGGCATGTATTCCGAATATAGTCATACGTGCTTATGGAAAAGAACTTGCATGACATATTTTGTCCTGCCCTCCCGTGGCAGCAGGGTCCTAATGAAAACTAAGGGATATTAAGTCCTCCTTTTAATAGAGAATCGTACCAAAGCATTAGCACTTAGTGAATACATGAACTCCTCAAACTACAATCATCACCGGGAAGTGTCCCGACTATTGTCATTCCGGGGTTGCCGGATCATAACACGTAGTAGGTGACTATAACTTGCAAGATAGGATCAAGAACACAAATATATTCATGCAAACATAATAGGTTCAGATCTGAAATCATGGCACTCAGGCCCTAGTGAGAAGCATTAAGCATAGCAAAGTCATAGCAACATCAATCTTAGAACATAGTGGATACTAGGGATCAAACCCTATCAAAACTAACTCGATTACATGGTAAATCTCATCCAACCCATCACCGTCTAGCAAGCCTACGATGGGATTACTCACGCACGGCGGTGAGCATCATGAAATTGGTGATGGAGGATGGTTGATGATGACGATGGCGATGATTTCCCCTCCCCGGGGCCCAAAACGGACTCCAGATCTGCCCTCCCGAGGAAGCACAGGAGGCAGTAGCGGCAACGCGATGAATCCTTCTCTCCAGTTTTTTCTCCCCGAACGTGAATATATGGAGTTGGAGTTGAGGTCGGTGGAGCTTTGTGGGACCCACAAGACAGGGGGCACGCCCCCACCCTAGTGGACAGGGTGTGGGTCCCCTCTGGTTGATTCTTTCGCCAATATTTTTTATTTATTCCAAAAATATTCCCCGTGAAGTTTAAGGTCATTCCGAGAACTTTTATTTCTGCACAAAAATAACATCATGGTAATTCTACTAAAAAATAGCATCAGTCTGTGTTAGTTCCATTCAAATCATGCAAATTAGAGTCCAAAACAAGGGGAAAAGAGTTTGGAAAAGTAGATATGATGGAGACGTATCAACTCCCCCAAGCTTAACCCATTGCTTGTCCTCAAGCAATATAGTTGACAAACTGAAAGTGATAAAGAAAAACTTTTACAAACTCTGTTTGATCTTGTTGTTGCAAATATGTAAAGCCAACTGATACATCTCCAACGTATCTATAGTTTTTTATTGTTCCATGTTGTTTTATTATCAATCTTGGATGTTTTATAATCATTTTATAGTCATTTTATATCATTTTTTGGTACTAAACTATTGACATAGTGCCAAGTGCCAGTTGCTGTTTTTTCCATGTTTTTTACATCGCAGGAAATCAATATCAGATGGAGTCGAAATGCCATGAACCTTTTTGGAGAATTTTTATGGACCGGAAGGAAGATATTGGGCCCTGGTTGCACCTGGGGGGAGTCTCGAGGAGGGGACAACCCACCAGGGCGTCCCAGGAGGCCCAAGCACGCCCTGGTGGGTTGTGCCCACCTCGGGTGCCCCCTGAACCACCTCTTTGCTCTATAAATACCCTAATGTTCCAGAAACCCTAGGGGAGTGTCAAGCCCAATATGCGAACCTATCCAAAAGGAACTCGAAGGTCCCACCAAGGATAGACCCGCATATTGAAACGCTTTTGCAAGGAGGATATCAATACATCAACATTACATAATAGATGGGGATACATAGAAAAGGCATACAATGCCACACGAATACAACATCACAATACATAAGATCGACATCCGAACTACGGATGAAACACAAACAGAAACTCAAACGACATCCACCCTGCTAGCCCAGGCTGCCGACCTGGAACCTATCCCCTGATCGAAGAAGGAGAAGAAGAACTCAACGCAAGCAAGCATCGCTCTCGCGTCTTGATCATCGCGTAACCTATACCTGCAACTGTTGTTGTAGTAATCTGTGATCCCCGAGGACTCAGCAATCCCATTACCATGGGTATCAAGACTAGCAAAGCTTAAAGGGAAAGGAAGGGGTAAAATGGTGAGGCTGCAGCAACGACTAAGCATATATGGTGGCTAACATACACAAATAAGAGCGAGAAGAGAGCAAGCGGAATGGTCGAGAAGCTAGCAATGATCAAGAAGTGATCCTGAACTCCTATTTACGTCAAACATAACCCAGAAACCGTGTTCACTTCCCGGACTCCGCCGAGAAGAGACCATCACAGCTACACACGCGGTTGATGCGCTTTAATTCGGATCTGGTGTCAAGTTATCTACAACCCAACATTAACAAATTCCCATATGCCTATAACCGCAGGCACGGCTTTCGAAAGATTATACCCTGCAGGGGTGTCCCAACTTAGCCCATGATAAGCTCTCGCGATCAACGAAGGATATACCTTCTCCCAGGAAGACCCGATTAGACTCGGAATCCCGGTTTACAAGACATTTCGACAATGGTAAAACAAGACCAGCAAGACCGCCCGCTGTGCTGACAAATCCTGATAGGAGCTGCACATATCTTGTTCTCAGGGCACACCAGATGAGCAAGACGACGGGTTGGCATAGACCCTGGTTGCCCAGGGGGCGCCGGACATCGCTCGGTTTGGACCAACACTTAGACAAGCATTGGCCCGGGGGGCTAAAATAAAGATGACCCTCGAGAGGGCGACTCCCAAGGTAAAAGGTAGGTGGTGGTGAAGCAAATGGTAAAACCAATGTTGGGCCTTGCTGTAGGAGTTTTATTCAAAGCGAACTGTCAAGGGGGTCCCATAAATCACCCGACCGTGTAAGGAACGCAAAATCCGGGAACATAACACCGGTATGACGGAAACTAGGGCGGCAAGAGTGGAACAAAACACCAGGCAAAAGGCCGAGTCTTCCACCCTTTACCAAGTATATAGATGCATTAATAATATAAGAGATATTGTGATATCCCAACCAAAATCCTGTCCACCATGGAGCAATCTTCAACTTCACCTGCAACTAACAACATTATAAGAGGGGCTGAGCAAAGCGGTAACATAGCCAAGCAATGGTTTGCTAGGAAGGGTGAAAAGGTTAGAGGCTGACATGGCAATTATGGGAGGCTTGATAAACAGGTGATAGGTAGCGCAGCAAAGCGATAGAACGAAGCAACTAGCATAGCAATGATAGTAATGAGATCCAGGGTAGCGGTCATCTTGCCTGAAATCCCGCAAGGAAGCAGAACGAGTCCGTGAAGAAGACGAACGGATTAAGCCACGAAGACGAACCGAGCGTAGACGAACGAATCCTCACGATCGCAACGAAACAGGAACTATCGAAAAGAAGCACACAACATGGTAAACACACCACACATGAACAAGGCATGATGCACAACAAGCATGATGCATGACAAGGCTACATGAAGCTACTCATGGCAAGAGATGATGCAAACAAGAGCAACACATCAAGGCAAGTTTAAATGAGGCCGGGAACAACATATAAAAATTCCGGTAAGTCCTCATATGCAAATTTCGAAATTGGTCCAGATCTGAATAAACATTATGTTCAAGTTGTTAAACAGCAAGTTAAGATGCACCAAGATGATCTACACGAGATTCTAGTCAAGTTACATATAAAGTTCATTTAATTCGAAGCTACGGCCTAGAAGATATGAGCAAAACAAGTTAAACATGGCATTGATGCAAAATGCACCCAAACATCAAGCAAACACCTCAAAAGAAGGACGCAACATGATAATATTAAGCTACATGCAATTCTAAGCAAGTTTCATATAGAGAACACTCAAAACGGAGCAACGGTTCAACACACACACATGAAACAAGTTTAAAGGACAAGCTGTCCAAAACAGCAACTAGGCATATTGCAAGCATCAAAACAATATGCTACAGGACCTCAACAAGAAAACAAAAGGCACGGGCATGATGTACATGTAAAGCATAACAAAACATGAACACTGAGCTATCTCCAGAAATCACTAGAGCATGCTCAAACACACATGGCAAGATTGCAAATGATAACAGTTTCAGGTTTTGCAGAAATAACATGAGGTTGCAATGCTCAGAGCTATCAAACAACATGTTACATGAACTAATTATAGCAAACAAAGGCATGGCATGAAACTACTAAATGCATAGAACAAAAGTCTCTTACTTACCATAAGCCAAAAAGGATCAGAAAATATGATGGCACCCATGTAAACATAGTAAGTTATATGACAGATTCATACATGGCAGGAACAGAATTATGAAGGCATGTTGATGAGCTTGTACCACTCACCACAGAGCATTACATGGCATGACAAGGCAACCAACAGAAAGAAGGCATGTTTGTGAAGCTAAGCATGGCAATAGCAAGTTCATAGGGTACATGGATCACTAACAACAAGCATGGCAACAACTGAACTTAATGTTAACAGGCTGACAGCAACATTATTTAGCAACTTTGGAGCAAGATTACAACAAGCTACAGCAGGCTATAATTGCAACCAGGGGCATGAATGGATAGAGCATGACATGTATAACAAAACACCCTTAGTGAACATCTCCAGATTATGCATAGAATTTAGCAGCAGGTTTACATAGCATCACGAAATAACAGATTCAACCTAGCAAAATAGCAACAGCAAGTACCCTACTTAACAAGCTTGATTCACTCACCACAAGTCATTGCATGACAAGATAAGCATAGCATCAGCAAGAAGACATGTTTATGAAACAAACCAAGGCAAGAACAAGTTCATAGCATGCAAGGATTAACTACAACAACCTTGGCAAAATTGAATAACATGTAAACAATCTGCCAGGAAACATTTTGAAGCAAAAGTAGAGCACGAGAATGACATGCTATACTACTCCATAATTGCAACCCAGGGCATGAATGGATAGAGCATAACCACATGTTCAAAACATCCTTACTGAAGTATCTCAAAATATGCATGGATCTCTCTGTAGCATCAAGTTTACATGACATCAAAATAACAGCAGAACAGGGACTAAAATTAGCAACATCACGATGCCTATTTTACATGCTTGTGCTAGTCACCACATTGATCACAAAAATACATGGTGAGCACCTCTGTAAAGAAGACATGACATCGATCAAAACACATGAAGACATCGACCTCATCGGATGCACATATCAATCACGGCAAAAATGACAAAAGTGCATGTTCTGTTAACAGACAACAGACAACATTATGAAGCACTCTTGCAACGATGATTCAGGCGTCAAGATGAACTCAAATGAATATGATGCAATGGGATGAAATGAAGTACTCGTTCAGACGATCAAATTGACATATTACACGCACGAAACGGAGCTATGGATGCAGAGATACGATGCGATGAACAGGGCATGATTATGCAAAATATCGGGGACTTAGTAAAAAAATCAACCTCACGGAGAAGTGGACGGAGCGGTGCGGGATGGAGAGATCCGGGGCGGAGACGCGCGTTTGGTTGGCGGGACCGGTGGATCTGGTCCACATAACCAGATCCGGCAAGGACGGCGGCGGCTCCGGCGAGCTTCCGGCGATGGCTTGGCGG
>NC_057795.1:123897216-123939316 GCF_018294505.1 Triticum aestivum | reverse complement strand
CCGGTGAGCGGCGGGGCCGGTGAGGAGGCGAGAGGCCTCGGTGGTGGGGGGACGGGCTGGGAGGCGCGGCGCAGGAGGAGAGAGAAGGCCGGCGCGGGTGAGGTGGCGGCTTCCTATTGGGCGCGGAGGCGGCGTCGCTGAGGTAGTGGCGGCTGATTCGTCGGAGCGATGTGGAGGCTGGACATGTCCGGCGGGGTTGGACATGTCCGGCGCGCGAGGGGAGCGGGGCTAGGGTTTCGTCCGCGAAAATGGAAGGGGAGGACCTATTTATAGATTCTGGGAGCTAGGAGAGTCCAAATGAGGAGCGGTTTTCGCCCACACGATCGTGATCGAACGGCCGAGAGAGTGGATGGGAGTTAGATGGGTTTTGGGCCACTTTGGAAGGGGTGTTGGGCTGCAAAGAGAAAGGGGGGTTTCGGGCTACGCGGTTAACCGTTGGAGTATCAAACGACCTCCAAATGGCACGAAACTTGACAGGCGGTCTACCGGTGCTATACCAAGGCCGCTTGACAAGACTTGGTCCATTCCGAGAATGTTTAACACCCGCTCACAATGAGGGACAAAAGGGGGACGCCGGAGGGCATAGGAGTGCCGAATTGCAAAACGGACAACGGGGAAAATGCTCGGATGCATGAGACGAACATGTATGCAATGCAATGCACATGATGACATGATAAAATGCAACACGCAAACAAATGACATGGAAACGACGGCGAATAACTGGCAGACACCTGGCGCACCGAATCCGGGGCATAACAACACTCCTCCACTAACAAGAGATCTCGTCTCGAGATCTTAGGACCGAGACAGAAGGGAAAAGGGATGAGGTGAAACAAGAACTCAAGAGAAGAAGCAAAGAATCGAGAGCACTCATGAAGAAGAGAGGAATTACGAGAATGACGGGAATCGAAAGCTCACAGGATCAGATAGACTATGAAACCACTCCGGTTAGAACGAGATAAGAAACGAATAAGACTGAAAGGATTTAGGCAACACTCTGGCTAAAACATGGAGGAATAGAACACGAGCTAGAGAGGACGGAATGATACTTGATGAAGACATGGCACAAAAACTCCGGAAATAATTGAAAGAGAATTGAATGAAAAGAATTTAGAAGGATTGAATGGAGTTGTTGAGAAAATCAACAACGAAAGTATAAGCTTGTTGTGGACTTATAGAAACCATCTCAAAATTATGAGCTGATCGCCGACCACAAGCGGAAAAAATTAAATAGCTGAGGAGAACGAAGAAATGCAAAACTCCACTTCAAAATAATATGGAGAATTAATTGCACTTCGAAAAGCAAGAAGGAAAGATACTTGAGCTCCTTCGACAAGAATCTTGATGAACACTTGAAGAATGAACTAAATCATGAAGAACCACCATGAAGAACTCCGATGACAAAAGGATGATGATATAGAATGAAGGATGAAAGAATAAGATGAGCATTGCGATGATTTAGATGGAGGTTCCGACGAGATGACCAAGGAAATTTGAACTCCGGAAAAGAAAAGATGAAAACACTTGGAACTAGAATTTATTCATCAAGAACAAACTCCGAAGGAAGGGATTACTCACTTGGATGGAATAAGAATAAGATTTATTGTATGCTTATCCTTCATCAAATTAAATTGATGACAAGCAATGGATTTGCATACTACTTATTCTCGTTGAAAAAGGATTAAGGGGAAACATAGCACAAAACATGAGAAAGTCTTCATGAACCACCGGTAGGATTGGAAAGAACGAATGGATTGATACGATAACGAAGGAAGAGAAATCTTGAACGAACCATCGTAAGAATTGAAAATGAATGTAACAAAGGAACAATTCACCGGGAAGAATTGAAAAACGAATGAAGATACTTGAGGGGATTTAGATACATGAGAACGAAGAGATCATGAACTGATTAGAGGGTATTTGAACGATGCACCGGTAAGATTTGGAGAAGAGTTGAAGGCTGAGAATAAGAATTATGACAAGATGGCCTTCAGATTATCAAGAAAGGAAGCAACTCCTGAAATGCGTCGGATGGTTGAAAAGAATTCTCACAATCGAAAACAATTATGAGAGGATGACATAAGCTAGAACTATGAATCTTCAAGAGAACGGACCAAGATTTAAGAAAAATCCTTCTTCAGTCGTCAAATGTTGAGAATGATGATGAGAACCACCATGAATTGTTGAGATACTCTGGGATAATTAAAAGAGGAAAAGGTTGAGCCAAAGATGAAAAGAATTTGAAAACGACCTTGGAGAAGGCATGTGACTGATGAAAATTCATTCTTACGTCAAACTCCGAAAAGAATTTGGAATAGCTCCGGAATAATTAGAAGAGTCAGGTAAGATCCTGGGAAAAGACCTGTGGGTTAGGGCCCACTCAAAAGAAAACACCGTTGAACGATTTTGAAGAGAGATTGCACCGGTTGAATTAAATGACTTGAATGAGATAACAACCTCGAAATATCTTGAACGGATTGAGAATGGAAACACAAGTCTTCTGAGATATCTTGAGCACTCCGGATAAGAATAGAGAGAGGTGAACAATTAAGAGGTGCACCGACATGGAAAAACGTTTGAAACGAGGAAATGGATATGATCAACACCGAAAGCTTGAATTGGATCCACCGGAAAAGAATACGAGAATGAAGAATGATGAAGTTGAAACTGTTGAGCATCTTCATGGGAAATCACCGGATAAGAACATTGAAAGAAAAGAATGAAGAGACTTCCCGCAAATAAAAGGATACATGATTAAGAAATCTGAGTCCTTGAAGAAAAAGGGTGGGAGGGCGGGAAAACAAAGGCAACTTGGGGCAGATGGAATGGATACCATTGAAGAACACTTAGAATTGATCTTGCGGATGTTGAAAATGATCGGATCCACTTGAAGAGAAGCACACCGGTTGGAAAAGAGTTGACATGACAACCTCAGTGATCAAGAAGGATTAGTACTCCCATAGAAATATGAGAACACCGCTTGAAAGGTATGGAATCAACACTTAACTTCGAAGCAACTCGAATACCACAAATAAAACAAAACAAAGGATTTGGCTTGCAGAATAAGCTGGAACAAATACATATGATAGAGATTTACCCAAATCCATATCATGCATCTGTCGGAAAGATATTCTAGGAGCTACTTGAATTCCCACCTATAAACTCCCGAAACTTTCTGGTTATGCAATCTGGTGTTGGGGATACAGGGGAAGCAATATATCTCACCCAAACTAACAATACCTACATCCTGCTGTATCCATCCGTCAACACATAACCAAGAAAACTCCGGAAATCGTGTACCTCAACCTTCGAAAAGCATCCGTTATACGAGTTATGGCAATACTCCCGAACTCCCCAGTACTGGGTGACGTCGAGGTTATCTCACCAACAACTGCATAAAAGAGATTTTCGATGTCGGCAAAACTCAAGTATTCCAGAACTGCAACGATAAAGTTGTGACGACAACACCTCGGAGCTCAACTCCTCGGGTCAATGCCACATAATAGACAGGAGGCACCAAGAACAATGTTCTCGTCACAAAACCATCGGAATGATTCCAAGATACCCACGTGATCCTAAAAAAATTTAGTGAAATTTTAGGAGAGGAAAGTCAAAACATCTACGTCAGGAGTCCTCACCAGAACAACGAAGGGACTGGGGAGTAAAAAGAATCCTACTCTCCGATATATATAATCCTAAGACTCAAAATAGTTTTCTTCTAGACTCAACAACGGCCAACAATCAAGGGGGCTCCTAGGGTCGGTCAAGGCTCTGATTACCAACTTGTCACGCCCAATATGCGACCCTATTCAAAAGGAACTCGAAGGTCCCACCAAGGATAGACCCGCATATTGAAGCGCTTTTGCAAGGTGGATATCATTACATCAACATTACATAATAGATGGGGATGCATACAAAAGGCATACAATGCCACACGAATACAACATCACAATACATAAGATCGACATCCGAACTACGGATGAAACACAAACAGAAACTCAAACGACATCCACCCTGCTAGCCCAGGCTGCCGACCTGGAACCTATCCCCTGATCGAAGAAGCAGAAGAAGAACTCAACGCAAGCAAGCATCGCTCTCGCGTCATGATCATCGCGTAACCTGTACCTGCAACTGTTGTTGTAGTAATCTGTGAGCCACGAGAACTCAGCAATCTCATTACCATGGGTATCAAGACTAGCAAAGCTTAAAGGGAAAGGAAGGGGTAAATGGTGAGGCTGCAGCAGCGACTAAGCATATATGGTGGCTAACATACGCAAATAAGAGCGAGAAGAGAGCAAGCGGAATGGTCGAGAAGCTAGCAATGATCAAGAAGTGATCCTGAACTCCTACTTATGTCAAACATAACCCAGAAACCGTGTTCACTTCCCGGACTCCGCCGAGAAGAGACCATCACGGCTACACACACGGTTGATGCGTTTTAATTCGGATCTGGTGTCAAGTTATCTACAACCGGACATTAACAAATTCCCATCTGCCTATAACCGCAGGCACGGCTTTCGAAAGATTATACCCTACAGGAGTGTCCCAACTTAGCCCATGATAAGCTCTTGCGATCAACGAAGGATATACCTTCTCCCAGGAAGACCCGATCAGACTCGGAATCCCGGTTTACAAGACATTTCGACAATGGTAAAACAAGACCGGCAAGACCGCCCGCTGTGCCGACAAATCCCGATAGGAGCTGCACATATCTCGTTCTTAGGGCACACCGGATGAGCAAGACGACGGGTTGGCATAGACCCTGGTTGCCCAGGGGGCACCGGACATCGCTCGGTTTGGACCAACACTTAGACAAGCATTGGCCCGGGGGGCTAAAATAAAGATGACCCTCGAGAGGGCGACTCCCAAGGGAAAAGGTAGGTGGTGGTGAAGCAAATGGTAAAACCAATGTTGGGCCTTGCTGTAGGAGTTTTATTCAAAGCGAACTGTCAAGGGGGTCCCATAAATCACCTGACCGCGTAAGGAACGCAAAATCCGGGAACATAACACCGGTATGACGGAAACTAGGGCGGCAAGAGTGGAACAAAACACCAGGCAAAAGGCCGAGTCTTCCACCCTTTACCAAGTATATAGATGCATTAATAATATAAGAGATATTGTGATATCCCAACCAAAATCCTGTCCACCATGGAGCAATCTTCAACTTTACCTGCAACTAACAACGCTATAAGAGGGGCTGAGCAAAGCGGTAACATAGCCAAGCAATGGTTTGCTAGGAAGGGTGAAAAGGTTAGAGGCTGACATGGCAATTATGGGAGGCTTGATAAATAGGTGATAGGTAGCGCAGCAAAGCCATAGAACGAAGCAACTATCATAGCAATGATAGTAATGAGATCCAGGATAGCGGTCATCTTTCCTGAAATCCTGCAAGGAAGAAGAACGAGTCCGTGAAGAGGACGAACGGATGAAGCCACAAAGACGAACCAAGCGTAGACGAACGACTCCTCACGATCGCAACGAAATATGAACTATCGAAAAGAAGCACACAACATGGTAAACACACCACACATGAACAAGGCATGATGCACAACAAGCATGATGCATGACAAGGCTACATGAAGCTACTCATGGCAAGAGATGATGCAAACAAGAGCAACACATCAAGGCAAGTTTAAATGAGGCCGGGAACAACATATAACAATTCCGGTAAGTCCTCATATGCAAATTTCGAAATTGGTCCAGATCTGAATAAACATTATGTTCAAGTTGTTAAACAGCAAGTTAAGATGCACCAAGATGATCTACACGAGATTCTAGTCAAGTTACATATAAAGTTCATTTAATTCGAAGCTACGGCCTAGAAGATATGAGCAAAACAAGTTAAACATGGCACTGATGCAAAATGCACCCAAACATCAAGCAAACACCTCAAAAGAAGGACGCAACATGATAATATGAAGCTACATGCAATTCTAAGCAAGTTTCATATAGAGAACACTCAAAACGGAGCAACGGTTCAACACACACACATGAAACAAGTTTAAAGGACAAGCTGTCCAAAACAGCAACTAGGCATATTGCAAGCATCAAAACAATATGCTACAGGACCTCAACAAGAAAACAAAAGGCACGGGCATGATGTACATGTAAAGCATAACAAAACATGAACACTGAGCTATCTCCAGAAATCACTAGAGCATGCTCAAACACACATGGCAAGATTGCAAATGATAACAGTTTCAGGTTTTGCAGAAATAACATCAGGTTCCAATGCTCAGAGCTATCAAACAACATGTTACAGGAACTAATTATAGCAAACAAAGGCATGGCATGAAACTACTAAATGCATAGAACAAAAGTCCCTTACTTACCATAAGCCAAAAAGGATCAGAAAATATGATGGCACCCATGTAAACATAGCAAGTTATATGACAGATTCATACATGGCAGGAACAGAATTATGAAGGCATGTTGATGAGCTTGTACCACTCACCACAGTGTTGGAAATATGCCCTAGAGGCAATAATAAAAGTATTATTATTATATTTCCTTGTTCATGATAATTGTCTTTTATTCATGCTATAACTGTATTATCCGGAAATCGTAATACACGTGTGAATACATAGACCACAATATGTCCCTAGTGAGCCTCTAGTTGACTAGCTCGTTGTGATCAACAGATAGTCATGGTTTCCTGGCTATGGACATTGGATGTCGTTGATAACGGGATCACATCATTAGGAGAATGATGTGATGGACAAGACCCAATCCTAAGCATAGCACAAAGATCGTGTAGTTCGTTTGCTAGAGCTTTGCCAATGTCAAGTATCTCTTCCTTTGACCATGAGATCGTGTAACTCCTGGATACCGTAGGAGTTCTTTGGGTGTATCAAACGTCACAACGTAACTGGGTGACTATAAAGGTGCACTACGGGTATCTCCGAAAGTATCTATTGTTTTATGCGGATTGAGACTGGGATTTGTCACTCCGTGTAAACGGAGAGGTATCTCTGGGCCCACTCGGTAGGACGTCATCATATGCGCAATGTGACCAAGGAGTTGATCACGGGATGATGTGTTACGGAACGAGTAAAGTGACTTGCCGGTAACGAGATTGAACAAGGTATTGGATACCGACGATCGAATCTCGGGCAAGTAAAATACCGCTAGACAAAGGGAATTGAATACGGGATTGATTGAGTCCTTGACATCGTGGTTCATCTGATGAGATCATCGTGGAACATGTGGGAGCCAACATGGGTATCCAGATCCCGCTGTTGGTTATTGACCGGAGAACGTCTCGGTCATGTCTGCATGTCTCCCGAACTCGTAGGGTCTACACACTTAAGGTTCGATGACGCTAGGGTTATAAAGGAAGCTTGTATGTGGTTACCGAATGTTGTTCGGAGTCCCGGATGAGATCCCGGATGTCACAAGGAGTTCCGGAATGGTCCGG
Organism: Triticum aestivum; assembly: GCF_018294505.1. NCBI lineage: Eukaryota > Viridiplantae > Streptophyta > Magnoliopsida > Poales > Poaceae > Triticum > Triticum aestivum. Next base: position 123,931,899 of record NC_057795.1, on the reverse strand, counting down.
AGGTAAAGATTTATATATAGGAAGTCCTGTTTCGGCCATCGGGACAAGTTTCGGGGTCATCGGTATTGTACCGGGACCACCGGAAGGGTCCCGGGGGCCCATCGGGTGGGGCCACCTGCCCCGGGGGGCCACATGGGCTGTAGGGGGTGCGCCTTGGCCTACATGGGCCAAGGGCACCAGCCCCTAGAGGCCCATGCGCCAAGATAAAGGAAAAAGGGGAGAGTCCTAAAGGGGGAAGGCACCTCCGAGGTGCCTTGGGGAGGATGGACTCCTCCCCCCTCCTTAGCCGCACCCCTTTCTTGGAGTAGGGGGCAAGGCTGCGCCTCCCCCTTCTCCCCTGCCCCTATATATAGTGGAGGGGAGGGAGGGCATCCATACCTGAGCCTTTGGCGCCTCCCTCCCTCCCGTGACACCTCCTCCTCTCCCGTAGGTGCTTGGCGAAGCCCTGCAGGATTGCCACGCTCCTCCATCACCACCACGCCGTCGTGCTGCTGCTGGATGGAGTCTTCCTCAACCTCTCCCTCTCTCCTTGCTGGATCAAGGCGTGGGAGACGTCACCGGGCTGTACGTGTGTTGAACGCGGAGGTGCCGTCCGTTCGGCACTTGATCATCGGTGATCTGAATCACGACGAGTACGACTCCATCAACCCCGTTCACTTGAATGCTTCCGCTTAGCGATCTACAAGGGTATGTAGATGCACTCTCTTTCTACTCGTTGCTGGTCTCTCCATAGATAGATCTTGGTGATACGCGTAGGAAAATTTTGAATTTCTGCTACGTTCCCCAACAGTGGCATCATGAGCTAGGTCTATTGCGTAGATTCTTTGCACGAGTAGAACACAAAGTAGTTGTGGGCGTTGATGTTGTTCAATATGCTTACCGTTACTAGTCCAATCTTGTTTCGACGGTATTGTGGGATGAAGCGGCCCGGACCGACCTTACACGTACTCTTACGTGAGACAGGTTCCACCGATTGACATGCACTTGGTGCATAAGGTGGCTAGCGGGTGCCAGTCTCTCCCACTTTAGTCGGAACGGATTCGATGAAAAGGGTCCTTATGAAGGGTAAATAGCAATTGGCATATCACGTTGTGGTCTTGTGTAGGTAAGAAACGTTCTTGCTAGAAACCCATAGCAGCCACGTAAAACATGCAACAACAATTAGAGGACGTCTAACTTGTTTTTGCAGGGTATGCTATGTGATGTGATATGGCCAAAAAGAATGTGATGAATGATATGTGATGTATGAGATTGATCATGTTCTTGTAATAGGATTCACGACTTGCATGTCGATGAGTATGACAACCGGCAGGAGCCATAGGAGTTGTCTTTATTTTTTGTATGACCTGCGTGTCATTGAAGAACGCCATGTAAATTACTTTACTTTATTGCTAAACGCGTTAGCCATAGAAGTAGAAGTAGTCGTTGGCGTGACAACTTCATGAAGACACGATGATGGAGATCATGGTGTCATGCCGGTGACGATGATGATCGTGGAGCCCCGAAGATGAAGATCAAAAGGAGCAAAATGATATTGGCCATATCATGTCACTATTTGATTGCATGTGATGTTTATCATGTTTATGCATCTTGTTTGCTTAGAACGACGGTAGTAAATAAGATGATCCCTTACAACAATTTCAAGAAGTGTTCTCCCCTAACTGTGCACCGTTGCTACAGTTCGTCGCTTCTAAGCACCACGTGATGATCGGGTGTGATGGATTCTTACGTTCACATACAACGGGTGTAAGACAGTTTTACACAGCGAAAACACTTAGGGTTAACTTGACGAGCCTAGCATGTACAGACATGGCCTCGGAACACGGAAGGTCGAGCATGAGTCGTATAGTAGATACGATCAACATGAAGATGTTCACCGACGTTAACTAGTCCGTCTCACGTGATGATCGGACACGGCCTAGTTGACTCGGATCATGTGATCACTTAGATGACCAGAGGGATGTCTATCTGAGTGGGAGTTCATGAGATGAACTTAATTATCCTGAACATAGTCAAAAGACCTTTTGCAAATTATGTCGTAGCTCACGCTATAGTTCTACTGTTTTAGATATGTTCCTAGAGAAAATATAGTTGAAAGTTGAAAGTAGAAATTATGCGAATAGTAGAAAGCTTATGTCCTTAATGCACCGCTTAGTGAGCTGAACCCCAAACGTCGTTTGTGGATGTTGCGAACATCCGACATACACGTTTTGATAACTACGTGATAGTTCAGTTAAATGGTTTAAGTAGAGGCACCAAAGACGTTTTCGAAACGTCGCGGAACATATGAGATGTTTCGAGGGCTGAAATTGGGATTTCAGGCTCGTGCCCATGTCAAGAGGTATAAGACCTCCGACAATTTTCTTAGCCTGCAAACTAAGGGAGAAAAGCTCAATCGTTGAGCTTGTGCTCAGATTGTGTGAGCACAACAATCACTTGAATCGAGTGGGAGTTGATCTTCCAGATGAGATAGTGATGTTTCCCCAAAGTCATTGCCACCAAGCTGCTAGAGCTTCGTGATGAACTATAACATATCAAGGATAGAGATAATGATCCTTGAGGTATTCGCGTTGTTTGACATCGCGAAAGTAGAAATCAAGAAGGAGCATCAATTGTTGATGGTTGATGAAACCACTAGTTTCAAGAAGGGCAAGGGAAAGAAGGGATACTTCATGAAACGGCAAATCAGCTGCTGCTCTAGTGAAGAAACCCAAGGTTGAACCCAAACCCAAGACTAAGTGCTTCTGTAATAAAGGGAACAGCCACTGGAGCAGAATTACCCTAGATACTTGGTAGATGAGAAGGCTGGCAAGGTCGATAGAAGTATATTGGATATACATTATGTTAATGTGTACTTTACTAGTACTCCTAGTAGCACCAGGGTATTAGATACCGGTTCGGTTGCTACAGTGTTAGTAACTCGAAATAAAAGCTACGGAATAAACGGAGACTAGCTAAAAGTGAGCTGACGATATGTGTTGGAAGTGTTTCCATGTTTGATGTGATCAAACATCGCACGCTCCCTCTACCATCAAGATTAGTATTAAACCTGAATGGTTTATTGAATCTCGATCGTAGTGATACACATTTTCATGCCAAAAGATATAAGAAAGTAATGATAGTACCACTTACTTGTGGCACTGCCATGTAAGTCATATTGGTATAAAACGCATGAAGAAGCTCCATGTTGATGGATCTTTGGACTCACTCGTTTTTGAAAAGTTTGAGACATGCGAACCATGTCTATTGGTATATATGCATGAAGAAACTCCATGCAAATGGACCGTTTGAACTCACTTGATTTTGAATCACTTGAGATATGCAAATCATACCACATGGGCAAGATGACTGAAAAGCCTCGTTTTCAGTAAGATGGAACAAGATAGCAACTTGTTGGAAGTAACACATTTTGATGTGTCCAATCCAATGAGTGCTGAGGCATGCAGTGAATATCGTTATGATCTTACTTCACAGATGATTCGAGTAGATGTTGAGAATATTTACTTGATGAAACACAAGTCCGAATTATTGAATGGTTCAAATAATTTCAGAGTGAAGTAGAAGATCATTGTGACAAGAGGATAAAATGTCTATGATATGATCATAGAGATGAATATCTGAGTTACGAGTTTTGGCACACAATTAAGACATTGTGGAAATTGTTTCGCAATTAATACCGCCTGGAACACCATAGTGTGATGGTGTGTTCGAACATCATAGTTGCACCCTATTGGATATAGTGCGTACCATGATGCCTCTTATCGAATTACCACTATTGTTCATGGGTTAGGCATTAGAGACAACCACATTCACTTTAAATAGGGCACCACGTAATTCTGTTGAGATGACACCGTATGAATTATGGTTTAGAGAAACCTAAGTTGTCGTTTCTTAAAGGTTTGGGGCTGCGACGCTTATATGAAAAAGTTTCAGGTTGATAAGCTCGAACCCAAAGCGGATAAAATGCATCTTCATAGGACACCCAAAACAGTTGGGTATACCTCCTAATTCAGATCCGAAAGCAATATGGATTGTTTCTAGAATCGGGTCCTTTCTCGAGGAAAAGTTTCTCTCGAAAGAATTGAGTGGGAGGATGGTGGAGACTTGATGAGGTTATTGAACCGTCTTTTCAACTAGTGTGTGACAGGGCACAGGGAGTTGTTCCTGTGGCACCTACACCAATTGAAGTGGAAGCTTATGATATTGATCATGAAACTTCGGATCAAGTCACTCCCAAACCTCGTAGGATGACAAGGATGCGTACTACTTCAGAGTGGTACGTAATCCTGTCTTGGAAGTCATGTTGCTAGACAACAATGAGCCTACGAGCTATGGAGAAGCGATGGTGGGCCCGGATTCCGATAAATGGCTTGAGGCCATAAAATCCGAGAGAGGATCCATGTATGAAAACAAAGTGAAGACTTTGGCAGAACGGCTCGATGGTCGTAAGGCAATTGGGTACGGATGGATTTTAAAAGGAAGACAGACAACGATGGTAAGAATTACCATTAAGAAAGCTCGACTTGTCGTTAAGATGTTTTCCGACAAGTTCAAGGAGTTGACTACGATGAGATTTTCTCACTCGTAGCGATGCTAAGAGTCTGTTGGAATTATATTAGCGATTACTGCATTATTTATGAAATCTTGCAGATAGGATGTCAAAACATTGTTTCCTCGACGATTTTCTTGAGGAAAGGTTGTATGTGATACAACCGGAAAGGTTTTGTCAATCCCGAAAGATGCTAATAAGTATGCAAAGCTCCAGCAATCCTTCTAAGGACTGGAGTAAGCATCTCGGAGTTGGAATGTATGCTTTGATGATGATCAAAGATTTTGGGTTTGTACAAAGTTTATGAGAAACTTGTATTTCCAAAGAAGTGAGTGGGAGCACTATAGAATTTCTGATGAGTATATGTTGTTGACATATTGATGATCAGAGATGATGTAGAATTTCTAGAAAGCATATAGGGTTATTTTGAAAGTGTTTTTCAATGGAAAGCCTGGATTAAGCTACTTGAACATTGAGCATCAAGATCTATAAGGATAGATCAAAATGCTTAATAATACTTTCAAATGAGCACATACCTTGACATGATCTTGAAGGTGTTCAAGATGGACCAGTCAAAGAAGGAGTTCTTGCCTGAGTTGTAAGGTACGAAGTTAAGACTTAAAGCTCGACCACGGCAGAAAAGAGAGAAAGGACGAAGGTCGTCCCCTATGCTTTAGACGTAGGCTCTACAGTATGCTATGCTGTGTACCGCACCTGAAGTGTGCCTTGCCATGAGTTAGTCAAGGGGTACAAGAGTGATCCAAGAATGGATCACAGACAGCGGTCAAAGTTATCCTTAGTAACTAGTGGACTAAGGAATTTTCTCGATTATGGAGGTGATAAAAGAGTTCGTCGTAAAGAGTTACGACGATGCAAGCTTAACACCTATCCGGATAGCTCTGAGTAGAGAGACCGGATACATATAATGGAGCAATAATTTAGAATAGCTCCAAGTAGAACAGTTGTTTGGAATAGCTCCAAATAGAGCGTGGTAGCTGCATCTAGGAGATGACATGGAGATTTGTAAAGCACACACGGATCTGAAAGGTTCAGACCCGTTGACTAAAACCTCTCTCACAAGCAACATGATCAAACATAAAACTCATTGAGTGTTAATCACATAGTGATGTGAACTAGACTACTGACTCTAGTAAACTCTTGGGTATTAGTCACATGGCGATGTGACCTGTGAGTGTTAATCACATGGCGATGTGAACTAGATTATTGACTCTAGTGCAAGTGGGAGACTGTTGGAAATATGCCCTAGAGGCAATAATAAAAGTATTATTATATTTCCTTGTTCATGATAATTGTCTTTTATTCATGCTATAACTGTATTATCCGGAAATCGTAATACACGTGTGAATACATAGACCACAATATGTCCCTAGTGAGCCTCTAGTTGACTAGCTCGTTGTGATCAACAGATAGTCATGGTTTCCTGACTATGGACATTGGATGTCGTTGATAACGGGATCACATCATTAGGAGAATGATGTGATGGACAAGACCCAATCCTAAGCATAGCACAAAGATCGTGTAGTTCGTTTGCTAGAGCTTTGCCAATGTCAAGTATCTCTTCCTTTGACCATGAGATCGTGTAACTCCTGGATACCGTAGGAGTGCTTTGGGTGTATCAAACGTCACAACGTAACTGGGTGACTATAAAGGTGCACTACGGGTATCTCCGAAAGTATCTATTGTTTTATGCGGATCGAGACTGGGATTTGTCACTCCGTGTAAACGGAGAGGTATCTCTGGGCCCACTCGGTAGGACATCATCATATGCGCAATGTGACCAAGGAGTTGATCACGGGATGATGTGTTACGGAACGAGTAAAGTGACTTGCCGGTAACGAGATTGAACAAGGTATTGGATACCGACGATCGAATCTCGGGCAAGTAAAATAGAGCTAGACAAAGGGAATTGAATACGAGATTGATTGAGTCCTTGACATCGTGGTTCATCCGATGAGATCATCGTGGAACATGTGGGAGCCAACATGGGTATCCAGATCCCGCTATTGGTTATTGACCGGAGAACGTCTCGGTCATGTCTGCATGTCTCCCGAACCCGTAGGGTCTACACACTTAAGGTTCGATGACGCTAGGGTTATAAAGGAAGCTTGTATGTGGTTACCGAATGTTGTTCGGAGTCCCGGATGAGATCCCGGACGTCACGAGGAGTTCCGGAATGGTCCGGAGGTAAAGATTTATATATAGGAAGTCCTGTTTCGGCCATCGGGACAAGTTTCGGGGTCATCGGTATTGTACCGGGACCACCGGAAGGGTCCCGGGGGCCCACCGGGTGGGGCCACCTGCCCCGGGGGCCCACATGGGCTGTAGGGGGTGCGCCTTGGCCTACATGGGCCAAGGGCACCAGCCCCTAGAGGCCCATGCGCCAAGATAAAGGAAAAAGGGGAGAGTCCTAAAGGGGGAAGGCACCTCCGAGGTGCCTTGGGGAGGATGGACTCCTCCCCCCTCCTTAGCCGCACCCCTTTCTTGGAGTAGGGGGCAAGGCTGCGCCTCCCCCTTCTCCCCTGCCCCTATATATAGTGGAGGGGAGGGAGGGCATCCATACCTGAGCCTTTGGCGCCTCCCTCCCTCCTGTGACACCTCCTCCTCTCCCGTAGGTGCTTGGCGAAGCCCTGCAGGATTGCCACGCTCCTCCATCACCACCACGCCGTTGTGCTGCTACTGGATGGAGTCTTCCTCAACCTCTCCCTCTCTCCTTGCTGGATCAAGGCGTGGGAGACGTCACCGGGCTGTACGTGTGTTGAACGCGGAGGTGCCGTCCGTTCGGCACTTGATCATCGGTGATCTGAATCACGACGAGTACGACTCCATCAACCCCGTTCACTTGAACGCTTCCGCTTAGCGATCTACAAGGGTATGTAGATGCACTCTCTTTCTACTCGTTGCTGGTCTCTCCATAGATAGATCTTGGTGATACGCGTAGGAAAATTTTGAATTTCTGCTACGTTCCCCAACACACAGAGCATTACATGGCATGACAAGGCAACCAACAGAAAGAAGGCATGTTTGTGAAGCTAAGCATGGCAATAGCAAGTTCATAGGGTACATGGATCACTAACAACAAGCATGGCAACAACTGAACTTAATGTTAACAGGCTGACAGCAACATTATTTAGCAACTTTGGAGCAAGATTACAACAAGCTACAGCAGGCTATAATTGCAACCAGGGGCATGAATGGATAGAGCATGACATGTAGAACAAAACACCCTTAGTGAACATCTCCAGATTATGCATAGAATTTAGCAGCAGGTTTACATAGCATCACGAAATAACAGATTCAACCTAGCAAAACAGCAACAGCAAGTACCCTACTTAACAAGCTTGATTCACTCATCACAAGTCATTGCATGACAAGATAAGCATAGCATCAGCAAGAAGACATGTTTATGAAACAAACCAAGGCAAGAACAAGTTCATAGCATGCAAGGATTAACTACAACAACCTTGGCAAAATTGAATAACATGTAAACAATCTGCCAGGAAACATTTTGAAGCAAAAGTAGAGCATGAGAATGACATGCTATACTACTCCATAATTGCAACCCAGGGCATGAATGGATAGAGCATAACCACATGTTCAAAACATCCTTACTGAAGTATCTCAAAATATGCATGGATCTCTCTGTAGCATCAAGTTTACATGACATCAAAATAACAGCAGAACAGGGACTAAAATCAGCAACATCACCATGCCTATTTTACATGCTTGTGCTAGTCACCACATTGATCACAAAAATACATGGTGAGCACCTCTGTAAAGAAGACATGACATCGATCAAAACACATGAAGACATCGACCTCATAGGATGCACACATCAATCATGGCAAAAATGACAAAAGTGCATGTTTTGTTAACAGACACCAGGCAACATTATGAAGCACTCTTGCAACGATGATTCAGGCATCAAGATGAACTCAAATGAATATGATGCAATGTGATGAAATGAAGTACTCGTTCAGACGAACAAATTGACATATTACACGCACGAAACGGAGCTATGGATGCAGAGATACGATGCGATGAACAGGGCATGATTATGCAAAATATCGGGGACTTTGTGAAAAAAAGCAACCTCGCAGAGAAGTGGACGGAGCGGTGCGGGATGGAGAGATCTGGGGCGGATACACGCGTTTGGTTGGCGGGACCGGTGGATCTGGTCCACATAACCAGATCCGGTGAGGACGGCGGCGGCTCCGGCGAGCTTCCGGGGATGGCGCGGCGGGGAGGGGGGGAGGCGCGTGTCAACGGGGGCGCGGCTTGCGGCGCCGGCGCCGGCGGTCACCGTGCGGAGGCGGCACGGAGGCCGGTGGCGCGGTCGGGTGGAGCTCCGAGGCGGCGGGGAAAAGGTGCGCTGGCGAGCGGCGGGGCCGGTGAGGAGGCGAGAGGCCTCGGCGGTGGGGGACGGGCTGGGACGCGCGGCGCGGGAGGAGAGAGAAGGCCGGCGCGGGTGAGGTGGCGGCTTCCTATTGGGCGCGGAGGCGGCGTCGCTGAGGTGGCGGCGGCTGATTCGTCGGAGCGACGTGGAGGCTGGACATGTCCGGCGGGGTTGGACATGTCCGGCGCGCGAGGGGAGCGGGGCTAGGGTTTCGTCCGCGAAAATGGAAGGGGAGGGCCTATTTATAGATTCTGGGAGCTAGAAGAGTCCAAATGAGGAGCGGTTTTCGCCCACACGATCGTGATCGAACGACCGAGAGCGTGGAGGGGAGTTAGATGGGTTTTGCGTCACTTTGGAAGGGGTGTTGGGCTGCAAAGAGAAAGGGGGGTTTCGGGCTACGCGGTTAACCGTTGGAGTATCAAACGACCTCCAAATGGCACGAAACTTGACAGGCGGTCTACCGGTGCTATACCAAGGCCGCTTGACAAGACTCGGTCCATTCCGAGAATGTTTAGCACCCGCTCACAATGAGGGACAAAAGGGGGACGCCAGAGGGCATAGGAGTGCCGGATTGCAAAACGGACAACGGGGAAAATGCTCGGATGCATGAGACGAACATGTATGCAATGCAATGCACATGATGACATGATAAAATGCAACACGCAAACAAATGACATGGCAACGACGGCGAATAACTGGCAGACACCTGGCGCATCGAATCCGGGGCGTAACAGGGAGTCGATGAAATATTCATCCAGGCGCCGCAGAGTCCAGAACCCCACATCCAATCTAGACACCATCTCGGATGGGGTTCACCACCTTCATTGGTGCCTCTCCGATGATGCGTGAGTAGTTATTTGTAGACCTTCGGGTCCGTAGTTAGTAGCTAGATGGCTTTCTCTCTCTCGCAGAATTCTCAATACAACAGTCTCTTGGAGATCCATATGATGTAACTCTTTTTGCGGTGTGTTTGTTGGGATCCGATGAACTTCGAGTTTACGATCAGTTATATCTTTTTATATCCATGAAAGTTATTTGAGTTCCTTTGTTCTCTTATATGCATGATCTTTTATAGCCTCGTATTTCTTCTCTGATATTTGGGTTTTGTTTTGCCAACTTGATCTATTTATCTTGAAATGGGAAGAGGTGCCCGGTAGTGGGTTCGATCTTACGGTGCTCGATCCTAGTGACAGAAAGGGAAACGACACGTATGTATCGTTTCTACTAAGGATAAAAAGATGGGATCTATATCTATGCTATAGATAAACGGATCTTGTCTACATAATGTCATCGTTCTTATTGCATTATTCCGTTTTTCCATGAACATAATACACTAGATGCATGCTGGATAGCGGTTGATGTGTGGAGTAATAGTAGTAGATGCAGGAAGGAGTCGGTCTACTAATCTTGGACGTGATGCCTATGTAATGATCATTTCCTGGATATCATCATAATTATTTGAAGTTCTATCAATTACCCAACAGTAATTTGTTTACCCACCTTTTGCTATTTTTCTCGAGAGAAGCCACTAGTGAAACCTACGGCCCCCGGGTCTTCTTTCTCATATATTTGCCTTTGCAATCTACTTTTTCCTTTGCGTTTATTTTCAGATCTATTAAACCAAACATACAAAAATACCTTCTGCAATTTATTCTTATTCATTTGGCGTTCGATCTATCAATCTACTAAATTTTCATCATGTCCATTTTGCCTATCTTGAGGCGCCGTGCCCCGGAAGGGATTGACAACCCCTTTAACACGTCGGGTTGCGAGGATTTGTTATCTTTGTGCTGGGGCTATTTATGTTGTGTTGCTTGGTTATCCTACTGGTTCGATAACCTTGGTTTCATATCTGAGGGAAATACCTACCGCTGTTGTGCTGCATCATCCCTTCCTCTTTGGGGAAATACCGACGTAGCTTCAAGCGACATCATAAGGAATTTCTGGCATTGTGGTCGGGGAGGATCTTCAACATATACCATGTTCCTAATCACAAATCTCATCTCCCCGCTATTTACATTATTTGCCATTTGCCTCTCGTTTCCCTCTCTCCCACTTCACGAAAAATTGCCATTTTATTCGCCCTCTTTTTCGTTCGCCATTTTCCCGTCAGATCTCGTGTTTGCTTGTGTTGCCATGTGTCTTCCATTTTCTTGCATCTTCGCTTGCTAAAAATTTAATGATATGGATCCTCATCCATTTGCTAATCTTTTTAAGAGATCCAATTATCATGAATCAATTGCTAGTGATTTGAGTGCACTAGATTATCTCTATGAAGTTTTGCTTGAGATTCATGAATCTGAAAATTGTGATGAAGAAATTTGTAAAGTGATTCATGATAGCTCCTTGAATGAAAAACATGATTGCAATGATTTTACTATAAATTCTATTAACGTCAATTGTGCCAATAATATGCAAAACCCCAAGCTTGGGGATGCTAATTTTGATATGTCCGCTACTTATTGCAATGATCATGATTGGGGTGATTCTTCTTATGATCTTGAAAAAAAATTTAAGCCTCATGATGAATATGTTAGTGATAATAATGTTTGCAATAATATTGAAAGTGGGTTTGGAAGAGCATCAACTTTAGGTAAAAATAATCCCACATATTTGGAGAGTGTTCAATCTTGAGAAATTTTTGATAAAAGTGGATTTGGAGAGGTCATGACTTTAGTTGATGTTAATCCCACTATCTTGGAAGATTATAAAACTTTTATGCATGTGGATCATGAAGAGAAAATTCTATATGATAGATATATTGTTGAATTTGATTATGATCCCACATGTAATTGTTATGAGAGAGGAAAATATTGTGGTGGAAATTTTTATGTTAATAAATTTCATATCGTTATGTTGAGATCGTCAATGTTTTATTCTTCTACCATGCATATGCTAGAAATTTCTTGTCTTGATAATTTTTTTGCTTATAAAATTCCTAAGCATAGGAATTATGTTAGACTTAAATGTGTTTTCCACATGTTAAATGATGCTCTCTTCGTGTTTTAATTGCTATCTTTCATGTGAGCATTAATAAAATTATGTCTAGCTAAGGGCGTAAAACTATAGCGCTTGTTGGGAGGCAACCCAATGAATAAAATTTATTTTTGCTTTTTGCTTTCCATTCTTGTGTGTTCACACAATTATGCCTCTGTTATGATTGTTTTTCTTATGTTTTAATTAGTGTTTGTGCCAAGTAAAGCCTTTAGGATCTTCTTGGGTGATAGTTGTTTGATCTTGCTGAAGAAGACAGAAACTTTGCACTCACGAAAATAATTGTCATAAATCACAGAAAATAGATTTTGCCCTGATTGTTTTTTCAGAAGATCAATATACAAAATAACCTGATCTACCCAATTTTGCAGAATTTTTGGAGTTACAAAAGTATTCGAAAGTGTCAGATTACTACATACTGTTCTGTTTTGACAGATTCTGTTTTCTTTGTGTTGTGTGCTTATTTTGATGGCTCTATGGTTTTCTTTGATGAGTTTTTGCCATAGAAAAGTTGGAATACAGTAGATATAATACAAAAACAAAATATGAATAGGTTTGATATAGCACTTATAGTAGTGGTTTGCTTTCTTACACTAACGGATCTCACAAAGGTTTTGTTGAGTTTTGTGTGATTGAAGTTTTCAAGTTTTGGGTTATCTTATGATATATGAAAGAAGGATAGAAGAGCCTAAACTTGGGGATGCCCTGGCATCCCAAGCTATTATCCAAGAATGAGCAACCAACTAAGCTTGGGGATGCCCCCGAGTGGCATCCCCTCTTTCTTCTAACGACCATCGATATTTTACTCGAGACTATATTTTTATTCGTCACATGATAAGTGTTTTGCTTGGAGCGTCTTGTATGATATGTGTCTTTGCTTGTTTTATTTTGTGTTTTAAGTCATAAATGCTTGCTGGACACACCAATTTGAGAGAGCCAAAATTATATCATGACTTGTTAGAATTGCTCTTTGTGCTTCACTTAAATCTTTTATGAGCTAGGACTTGCTCTGTGCTTCACTTATATCTTTTTAAGCACGGTGTGCTTAGTATTTTTGAAGAAATGCTCTCTTGCTTCACTTAGATTTATTTGACAGTTAGTAAACTTTTGAAGAAATTCTCTCTTGCTTCACCTAAATTATTTTGAGAGAAAGAAAATTTTTATGCTCATGATCTTCACTTATATTTGTTTGAGCTTATGAAAAGCAACACATGAAAATGAGTCCCAAAGTGATAGATATCCAAGAAGGATAAAGTAAAAAAAATGTCATGAAGATCATTGGACAAAATAAACTTGATTCTTAGTAATAGTGGTGAGATATGATGATGTGATATGTGAGTCATGTTGATGAGAAATTATGCTCTAGTAAGAATATTGGTGTTAAGGTTTGTGATTCCCTATGCATGCACGAAAGTCAATAATCATGCAATGAAAATTTTATCCTACTTGTGGTGCATTATTCGGTGTTAATTATACTTAATGCTTGCTTATGAGATTATTTGTTTCTTTGTTGGTCGCTTCTCCATCTTTTTGCTAGCCTTCATTTTGCACTAAGTATGACCTCTACTTGTGCATCCAAAATCCTTTAAACCAGTTTTGCCACATGACTCCACTATATCTACCTATATGCGGTATTCTTTTGCCATTCTAAGCAAATTTGCATGTGGCATCTCTAATTTTCAAAATAAACTTCTCTTTTGTGTGTTTGTTTCACTCACGGAATGGTAACGGGTGGCTAATATTTTCCATGCTGGATGTGTCACTACAAGGATTTCGGTCTATTGCAACAAAAATTATTGCTACAACTAAGTTTTGTTGCAATAAAACACAATATTACCACAAATTCTCCGGTTGTGGTAATAGGCCGCACATATTGCCATAACTTAGTTTGGTCACGATAAATACTAAATTTGTTGCAATAGAGGCCTCATATTGCAATGAATTATGTCGGTGTTGCAATATGATAATGGTATTGCGACAAAATATTTCTGTTGCACAAGGGCAGTCATTTTGTTGTAATAGAGACTAGGTATTTCAACAGAATAACTATTTGTGGCATTATTCAGAAAGATATTGCAACATCAGCGTGACGTTGCATTTGTTACACATATTGTTGCAAAAAAGTGGCTACGTATTGCAACAAACTGCATCGGCGTTGTAATATGATAGCGATATTGCGACAAACAGATTTCGTTGCGCGAGGCATGCATTTTGTTGTAATTGAGACTAGGTATTTCAACAGAATAACTATTTGTGGGAATATTCAGAAAGATATTACAACATCGGTGCGACGTTGCATTAGTTACAAGTAAAACTGTGGGAAAATATATTATTTGAATTTATAGGTATTAAGTTATGATTTTTGCAGCTTTAAGGAGTAATTAAATATTTTTTAATTGCACCAATGTCAATTAACCAAACACTACAACAAAACATAGATTAAGTAACACATTGATGTAACATATAGAAAAATGTGTTACAGAGCAAAATATCCGTAACGCATGCACGGAGAGTAACACATGGTTGATAAGATTCGAAAATGTGTTACCGGCACATTACCACAGTAGCATATAAGTTCGTGTTGCTCCTGGTGTGTTTCACCTATTGATACAGTAACTAATATCATGTGTTGATGCATACTGTGACAAGCTATAACTTTAGAGAAAAATGCAATAGTGTAAACTATAAAAAGGAATGGTGCCACAATGCTTACAAACATAAGTTCAAATTTTCACTCAATTGATTTTGTCAACAATCTTTGTCTTTGACATAAGCTTGTACATAGGTCTTGAACTTTTTTCTGTATTACTTGAACCTTAATTGAAATACATATATGACTCAAAATGGAATTACTTCCGATATGTACGCATAAATTCATTCACTTAACCTATTGAAAATACAGAATAAAGCATTGTTCTCACAATTATACGGGCAACAAGTATTGTGGTACAAAGGGAGTAGATATTAGCATGAGAGCATATTATATATACATATTCTTGATATAAAAAAATAGAACATGCAGGCCCATGAACAAAATAAAATGACCAACAATGGGGGCATGCATGAAGAAAAAGAAATGGTCCATACAAAGAATCGAACATGCTACCTCCTACCAGGTGAAACAAGTGATTACCAACGGACTACCACCATTTGTACACTTATTGTTAATAAGTAAACTCATTCTTAAACATAATGAACGACTGGGCCAAGGCCCATTAGAAAGAAATGTGTTCGGCTGGCCGACGAGGGGTTAAATTGGGCTGCCACTTTTCCCGCAAAAAATAATTGGGCTGCCATTCCGTGCCTTAGGCCCGGGTTTGCTTCTGGGAGCTTCCACATATTTTTTCTTTTGTCTAAAAAAAACCGAGTTTTTCTTCTTTTTCGGCTAGGTTTATCCTCAGCAGCTTTTTGTTTGTTTTTCTTTCGGTTTTCAAATTGGTTTTTATTTTCCTTTTCCTATTTTCTTTTACTTTTTAGTATCCATTTTTTTATTTTTATTTTTAAATTTCAGTAACTTTTTCCTTGAAATTGTGTATTGTTTAAAAAATTATCAACAATTTTAAAATTGACCAACTTATTCAAATTCAGGAATGCTTTTTGTTAAATTTGGCAATAATTTAAAATTCCTGTCTTTTTTGGAAACTTGAATTTTTTTCCAAATTTACAAACATTTTTTTGAGTGGTTGAACTTTTTCATTTTCGCCAATATTTTTTATTGCCACGATTTTTTTCAAATTCGTGTTGTTTTTTCAAATACATAAACTTATATTGACTTTGGTAACTTTTTTCGAGATTGCAAACATTTTTTTCAGAATGGATGACCTTTTTCTGAAATACATTAAAAAGTTCAAATTCTTGAATCTTTTTTCAGTCTGTGATTTTTTTTAATTAGTGATCTTTTTTAGAATTGAGAAACATTTCTTTCAAATTGCTGAACATCTTTTGAAGCCACAAACTTTTTTCAACCTCAAAAAACTTCTAAAATTCTAAACTTTTTATAGAAGTGAACGGTCAACTATGCCATGGGTCAACGGTCTGCGGTTTATGGGCCAAAAAATGAGTAGTAGATCTCGCATATTGGCCCAGCCCGCATATTTTTTTACTGGAAACCTAAAGTCGTCTCCCTTGGAGCGGTATTTGTACGAGATTTGGGGGCACATTTCTAGGACCCTAAAAATCCATTTTGGTAGAAGAATGGGGAGGCACTGAAGAGATATATATATATATATATATATATAGAGAGAGAGAGAGAGAGAGATTTTACTAGCATCGACCGAGCATCCTGATCCAAAGCGAAGGGAGGTCTGAAGGTGACTGTCAGGCGTCTGGGTCGTCCTTCTTAGCTGCCCCTTGACTCGTCAACCAAAGGGAGTTATGGTCGGCGCTGTACTGGAGTGAAGGAAGGTCGGAGTTGAACCAGGCGAGATAGCATACCTAAGACGCTAGCTCTCGCGAGATAGAGAAAGCATACTACATTTTGCCGTCGGGACAGCAGATCAAGGACGCAAGTGGTTCTGGCGAGTCGTCTGCAACCTTAATGCTTTTTTTATATTAACTAGTAGATCGTAATCTCAACGTATATTAAAGCCACATTGGCCATAACACATCACAATTAAACTTATGGTTCAGATCCCTTGCTTGCTAGGGTACTCAATTATAATGTGCTCGGGACACCCCATTTCCCATGTCACAGATAGTAGCTAGTAGCCCCTGTCCTTATCGTTTGATGTGGGATATAAATAGTGTTGCACCAATCTACTTTGAGGTAGAGTACATTCCATGAACCTCTAGAATGTCCCCGCTTTGATGAAGCCTTGACACAGTCTCTTGTATAGGTAGGCATGGCTTGGTAGTTTCCTATTGTTGGAGGATACAATACGATCAGATTTACCCCCTCCCCCTCCCCGAGCTCCCCACTTCGATGACCCCACTGTGAAAAAAATGAAAGAAAACAATACAAATTCAATAAATGCAATCCTTTCGCATCGAGTCTTTTTATGTGTACTAGTTGCAAGGAAAGATACTAAACTTGCAATATGATCATTTTGAAAAAAAATCTTCACAAAACGAGGTATCATGTATGAACATTCATGACTTTTCAAGGTGATGGCCATATTCATTGCATAGTTTATGATAATGTGCCCAAATTGTGCACATAGGTGCATCTTGCCATTACAAAAAATATTGACAAACATCAAAACAAAAAAAACAAAAATAATGTTGACAAATAGAGTTTCCAACCTTTTGTTCAAAAAAATATATTTTCATAGTGTAAAAAATGGGTATTTTTCATGAAGGTAGTACAAAAATAGGTTTAAAACGGCACCACTCAAATTTTCACAAAAAGTAGACCATATTTGAGTGACAATTCCCAAGTTTCATGGATTCTTTCATACATTTAATGCATTTCTAGTCATTTATTGCATATAATTCAAATTTAAATCACAAGTGCGTAAAAATGTTGGCAAAATTTTGGTTTTAAAAAAAATCCTATTTATATCCTTTAATAGGCCTTATTAAAAAGCAAGAAAAAGAGAAGGAAAAAAACAAAAAATAAATAAATTTAAGGATATTTTGCTAAAAAGTACATCGTGTTTTGATTGGTCAAGATGACCCTCCCATAGATCACATGTCGGGACGGTTGGATTTGCTTAGATCGAACGGCTGTGGCCCTGCGGGTGCCCTATCCTGTTATCTCCTCTCTCCCTATCCCTTCACGCGCACGCCTACCCATCGAAGCCACCGCATACCACGCCGCAAGTCGCCACCGCAAGTCGCCACCGCAAGTCGCCTCATGCCGCCGCCGCTCGCCCTTTCTCTGTAGATCGCCAACGCAACCCTGGGCCCCAGGGTCGTTCCCTCCTCCCCACCAGGCTCGAGGAGGCGGCCACGAGGAGCGCGCAGCCGCCGCAATCCTGGGCAGATCTAGCCGGGGCCGTCGGCAGCCATCCCTCCCTCCGGCCGGCCATGAGGAATTGAACCGGCTTGAGCAGAACTAGCGCATGGACCATGCGTGCCTCCCGCGCTAGGAGCCACCGGTCCTCGTCATCTGCTAGCATCCAGGAGGAATCGATCCATATGTAAGCTACCTTCCACGATAATCCATCCAACAGGAATAGTAGTACGTACGTGTTCCTGCCCTTGGTGGAGATGCACATACCCGAATACCCGTAACATATCGTACATACTCGAATACTCCCAAACTGGCACGTATGCATACATACCTGAATACCTGTGCAATATTTTAATTCAGCTAAATAGGTCTAGTGAGTGTCAAATTGGGTAGTAGAAATTGTGAAGAGCAACACGGACATGTACTTTACTGATAGGGAATGTAGGTGTAATACATAGTGCTTTTCATGGTAAGGGTTCTAGTACATGTATGATCATTTTAATGTAGTATATCCCAACTTCACTATGAAAATACAGCAAGAACTTGTCTGTTTATTTCACTTTAATTATTATATTTTTCGTATCTCAATCTCATATGCTTGTTTGATATAATCCAATGGATGATAGCATCACTTTTTACAACTACCCATCAGGGTTACCTTTTTATTCAGGTAAATGTAAGACTCTATCACCTTTTACCAAGTATCCATCCTGGTTACATTATGCGCAAAATAGGTTCCACATTTAATTCCAAATTTGTTGAATATATGGTTTTACTGCATGCTTATAGTCTGTAGCTCTTGGCTGTACATCTGTTTCTATCTCAAGTTATTTATCATTCTACTCTTACAGAATGTTTGCGGGGAGCTCGGTTAGTGTCAACACCTCATGGATTTATGCATATCAGTTCATTTTGCTTAAAGCCAGTGTAATGATGCCTACTGGTTCCAGGTATATGTTTATGGAGTCTATGGCGCGCTCATTGATAATTCGCTTAGAATGTTTATATTCTTTATAACTTTGCCATGGAATGTCTATTGTTAGAAAACATCTTGCGAGTACTTTGGTTAGGTACTAGGAAGCACATACACACACATGCCAACACAGCAACAAGCACGCACTTACAACACAACACAGATGCTCTGTTCCTGATTTGTCAACAGTATGCTTATGCTTTGCCACTCTGAAATTTTTGCACTACGGGTCACTTTGCATGTGCTTGCTCATGTAGTGACCTGATTGACAGTTGTTTGTGTTGCCGTGTTCAACTAATGTCCATATACAACAAGTTAGTATTGATTTGTACAAGAGCCAAGTAGGTTGCTCCCGTGTTCAACTAATGTTCATGCTTTATCTCTGGTGGTTCTTGTCTGATGCACACTGTTCTTTGCAGGGCCGTTGACGAGGATGTGCGAGGTGGGCGACCGCACAGGGCCCCCAAAAATTAGGGGGCTTCGAATCCTGTATATGTGTTCTTTGTCACCATGGATCTGAGAGTGCCCGAACTGCTCGTTTCGTACATGGTCACGGCTGACGGCCGCACCGATACGAGCGGCATCTTGGTTCCTTTGTGTGTCCTAGGGCGGCGAGGCCCATGATCTTGTACATGGAGCAGTGCAGCATCGTTGTTGTGCCTCTGCTGTCATCCGTCACCAGAACAAGCAGGCATGCACGTTTCCCTTGCCTGACGCATTCCCATAGTCCATGTAAGTATTTTGTTCATACTGACATCACCACATGGCTATTTCTTATTTCCATGTTCCTTTTTTGTATGATTGGGAATTCCTTCTGTCATGTTTATTTGTTGCCCATCTCATGGCTGGAATCTTTCGTAATTAGAGGCTCTCTTCTTGAACTGGTCAGTAGTAGGAGGCACTAACATGCTAGTTGAGACGAGCGTGGAAAATAACTTGTACAGTCAATGCTTTACTAGACCACTACATTAGAACAGATGCATTATTTTAGTTTAATTTCCAATGCAACTTGCCCAAAACAGCTAGACCTAGTTAGATTTGGAGTATATATGTAGAGTTAGATTTGAATGAAACTGGCTACTTCTGTCAATGTCAGAACTTTAAGTTTTAGGTATATATGTTATTCCTAATATGCTTGCTTCCCCTTATAATTTCAGTCATTTTGGCTACTTAGATGTTGGTTTAATTTGATTATGTGGCATGTAGTTCATTTGTTGTTAGCCATAGTCCATAAATAAATAGCGCCAGTTACCTGAATTCAAGTTCATTCTGAACAATACACAAATTTTCAATTCATATATAAAAAAGACCCATATATATATATATATATATATATATAGGAAACACTGACTATACTCTTCGTCTCCCTAGTCAAATGGCCGTGCACGACATTTCCTAATTTTAGGTTCTCGTTTCACATTTCGCACAGGGGCCTCAATTTTCTGGAGACGGCCCTAGTTCTTTACAGGGTTATGATGATATTTCCAAGGAAATATACTGATCTTGATGTGACAGAAGTGCCCATTTTCCCTTTCTTAAACATTTTACTCTGTTTTTTGTTCTTCCTGTAGTTCTAGTTTCACATTGCTGGTGTTCCATGCCATATTCATTACATCATGCTTACATGCCTTATGATTAACTTGATTAGTATTTCTGCCATTGAAAGGTTTTGGATCCAGATTGAAGAGCAAACTCGTGCTACAGCAGCAACCCAGTAGCAAAACTCTGAGCTCAGCCAGCAGGTCAACGAATTACAAGATCAACTACAAGCTGAACGTGCAAACACACAAGAGAGGATTAACTTGGAGCGTGCTGAGAAAGAACAATTTGGGGAGAGGTTAAAAGAAGAGCGTGCTGAAAGGGAAATATTGTTGGAAGAAGAGCGAACATCAAGACTGTAATTTGAAAAAAACATGATGGCAAATTTTGCAAAATTGAGCCAACAGATGGGAACCAGTAGGTGATTATAGTCATATGCTTGCGACCTTGTAAGATTTATGTTGCTTATTTACATTGCTAAAAGTGCACTTCTATTTGCAGGTGCCAACGAAGAGGATTAACAAAGAAAATAGTAGTCTAAACTTGTAAAATACTCTTTTTTAGAGATCTAGTCCTAATAAGACTCTAGGTGCAAGGCTAACTGTTATTTCTTCAAATGTGCTCATACAAGCTGAATAAGGAATTCTCAAATGTTTAAAGCAATGGTAAGTCACAACCTTGCTTTCTTTTCATGTTCACCTGCATTTTATACGTATGGCCTTCATAATTAGCTAGCTACTTCTTCTCTTTCACCATGTGTTGATATTGCATTGAGTCACAATTTAGCAAAAACGAATATGTGCTAGCTAGGGACATGAACTTAACTGAAACTATAGATTGAGTCACAACTAAATCAATAGCGGATGCTTTTAGTACATGTACTTGTGCTTATGTTTTAGACATTTACACTTGTAAAACTGTTCTGATCCCTCAGTTACATGCTTGTTGACACAGTATTACTCCAGTTAGTCTGGCGATAGGTATTTTTAACAATGGGGCTGAAATTGTATGGTGTATGTTATGTTGGACTCATTAACTAGAACTATTTTTTTGATTTCTTGATTGCAGGATCCAACGATCTAGCTCGACTCGACTCTAGATCACGAACAGTTTAGTCTTGGCCCTTAAGTAGGATGGCTAAATTACATTTGAGTATCGTTTGATGGATATTTTCTATGAAAATTATGAATCTACATATTATATGTATGGTTTTGAATATTGTAATTGAATGCCTGTGTTTTTTTTATGGTTACAATAGGCTATTACCACAATCCACTTTTGGTTGCCACATGTTAGCACCACGAAAAGTTTAAATTGTCGCAATAGTTTCTTGCAACAAACATTTCACTCGTTGTGATATCTATTTATCACCACCAAAACTAGTATGTTGCAATTTCCTGATACAACGACTCGAGTATTTGTTGCCATAAGTTAATGCCACGAGTGTCACGGTTCGTGGCAAAATGCATAATACAACAAAAACAAGGATTGTTGCCATAGTTTATTGCCACAATTGACTATTGCCACGGAAGTGCATGCGCCACAAAACGAGTGTTGTTGGCATAGGTTGTTGCCACAAATGTCTATCGCCACGATCTATCAGTCGCCATGATTCGTTACATGTTGCATTAAAGCTATCTCCACAAACCAAATTGTGGCATGAGATGAGTGTTGCCATGGGAAAACATGTGGCAACTTCCCACATGGTTGTTGCAATAGCACACTTTAATGCCACAATTGTTGTTTTGTGGCAATAACCTATTATCATGTGTCCAGTCGCAACGGCTGCCAACGAATGTTGTTTTGTGGCAATAGGTACTTATTGCCATAAATCGGCATGTATTGCGACGGGCGATTTTGTTGCAATAGACCCGGATCCTTGTAGTGTGTTAGTCTCACGATGAGTGTTTATTCACTTGTCATTGCACGAGAGTAAGGCAAAGGATTTAGGGATGCCTAGTTCCAAAATGCAAAAATGAATTTACTTTACGTTGTTAAATAATAAATTCCTTGGGAAGTGTTGGTATGGAAGGCAACCGTGGATTCGGCTAGCCATGGAAAGTGAAAGTATGGTGGAAAAGGAATAAACTTTATTTTCTGTTTGGGAACCGCATATGGCATATCTGGCATGGAAAGTGTTTGGAACTCTGCGTCGTTTTCGTTGGTGGGATTGATACACCTCCCAAAAAGTTTTTATCTCTATTTTTTCGCTTTGAGCTCTGGCACCTCTACTAATCCCTACTTTCCTCTGCGAAGGGCCTCTCTTTTACTTTATGCAATTTTTATTTTGAATTTGAGTCTCCATCTTCTCTTATAAAAGCACCAACTAAGAGGCAATATGATCGTACTTAAGTATTGGGTGTAGCTAATATTTGAGTGTGTTTCATGAATGGATCAATTTTTGAGCATGATGGGCTAGGGATAACTTATTTTAGTGTTGATATTCTGAAAAACATGGTTGCTTGTTGATATGCTTGAGTATCTAAATTATTATGTCAAAACTAGACTATTGCTTTGAATCAAATAAAAGTCCAATTGTCCATGCTATAAAGAAAAGAATATGATATGACATGATAAACATCACTCCGCATCAAAAATTTTATTTTTATCACTTACTTACTCGAGGACGAGTAGGAGTTAAGCTTGGGGATGCTGATACATCTCCAACGTATCTATAATTTTTGATTGTTCCATGCTGTTTTATTATCAATCTTGGATGTTTTATAATCATTTTATATCATTTTTTGGTACTAACCTATTGACATAGTGCCAAGTACCAGTTGCTGTTTTTTCAATGTTTTTTGCATCGCAGGAAATCAATATCAGACGGAGTCCAAATGCCATGATACTTTACGGAGAATTTTTATGGACCAAAAGGAAGATATTGGGCCCTGGTTGCACCTAGGGGGAGTCTCGAGGAGGGGACAACCCACCAGGGCGCGCCAGGAGGCCCAGACGCGCCCTGGTGGGTTGTGCCCACCTCGGGTGCCCCCCGGACCGCCCCTTTGCTCTATAAATACCCCAATATTCCAGAAACCCTAGGGGAGTCGACGAAATATTCATCCAGCCACCCCAGAGTACAGAACCACCAGATCCAATCTAGACACCCATCTCGGATGGGGTTCACCACCTCCATTGGTGCCTCTCCGATGATGCGTGAGTAGTTCTTTGTAGACCTTCAGGTCCGTAGTTAGTAGCTAGATGGCTTTCTCTCTCTCGCTGAATTATACAATGGTCTCTTGGAGATACATATGATGTAACTCTTTTTGCGGTGTGTTTGTTGGGATCCGATGAACTTCGAGTTTATGATCAGTTATATCTTTTTATATACATGAAAGTTATTTGAGTTTCTTTGATCTCTTATATGCATGATCTCTTATAGCCTCATACTTCTTCTCCGATATTTGGGTTTTGTTTGGCCAACTTGATCTATTTATCTTGCAATGGGAAGAGGTGCCCGGTAGTGGGTTCTATCTTATGGTGCTCGATCCTAGTGACAGAAAGGGAAACACCACGTATGTATTGTTGCTACTAAGGATAAAAAGATGGGATCTATATCTACGCAATAGATAAACCGATCTTGTCTACATCATGCTGTCGTTCTTATTGCATTATCTATTTTTCCATGAACTTAATACACTAGATGCATGCCGGATAGCGGTCGATGTGTGGAGTAATAGTAGTAGATGCAGGCAGGAGTCGGTCTACTAATCTTGGACGTGATGCCTATGTAATGATAATTGCCTGGATATTGTCATAGTTATTTGAAGTTCTATCAATTGCCCAATAGTAATTTGTTTACCCACCGTTTGCTAGTTTTCTCGAGAGAAGCCACTAGTGAAACCTATGGCCCCTGGGTCTTCTTTCTCATATATTTGCCTTTTTGATCTACTTTTTCCTTTGCATTTATTTTCAGATCTATTAAACAAAAAAATACAAAAATACCTTGCTGCAATTTTTTCTTATTTATTTTGTTTGGCGTTCGATCTATCAATCTACTAAATTTTCCTCACCTCCGTTTTGCCTATCTTGAGGCGCCGTACCCCAGAAGGGATTGACAACCCCTTTAACACGTCGGTTTGCAAGGATTTGTTATCTGTGTGCAGGGGTTGTTTATGTTGTGTTGCTTGGTTCTCCTACTGGTTCGATAACCTTGGTTTCATATCTGAGGGTAATACCTACCGCCGCTGTGCTGCATCATCCCTTCCTCTTTGGGGAAATACCGACATAGTTTCAAGCGACATCACCAGCATTCAGGTTTTCAGCAAAGATTATGAAACAACCATATTCAAAATAACATTTAGTTCTCACATTTACTCACATCAATGGCATAATCAACTAGCGAGCAATAATAATAAATCTCAGATGACAACACTTATTCAAGATAATCATGATATGATATAACAAAATGGTATCTCGCTAGCCCTCTTTGAGACCACAAAACATAAATTCAGAGCACCCCTGAGGATCAAGGACTGACTAGACATTGTAATTCATGGTAAAAGAGATCCAGTCACAGTCATAATCAATATCAACTAATAACAATGCATACAATTGACAGTGGTGCTCTCTAACTGGTGCTTTTTATAAGAGGATGATGACTCAGCAATAAAAGTAAATAGACAGGCCCTTCACAGAGGGAAGCAGGGATTTGCAGAGGTGCTAGAGCTCGAGTTTTTGAAATAGAGATAAATAATATTTTGAGCAGCATGCTTTCATTGTCAACACAACAGTCAAGAAATCTCGGTATCTTCCATACTATATACATTATAGGCGGTTCCCAAACAGAATGGTAAAGTTTATACCCACATTTCCACGACTGGTCCGAAACAATGGGTACCGTCCAACTAACAACAATCCTGGGGGAGTTTTGTTTGCAATTATTTTGATTTGATTTGAGCATGGGACTGGGCATCCCGATTACCAGCCATTTCCTCGTGAATGATGAGTGGAGTCCACTCATCATGAGAATAACCCACCAAGCATGGAAGATATTGACAGCCCCCAGTCGCCACATGAGCGATTCAGGCATACAAAACAATTTATAATTTGAAGGTTTAGAGTTTGGCACATGCAAATTTACTTGGAACGACAGGTAAATACCGCATATAGGTAGGTATCATGGACTCATATGGAACAACTTTGGGTTTATGGAAGTGGATGCACAAGCAGTATTCCTGCTTAGTACAAGTGAAGGCTAGCAAGAGGTTGAGGAGCGACCAACTGGAGAGCGACAATAGTCATAAACATGCATTGAGATTAACCAACATTGAATGCAAGCATGAGTAGTATATAAATCACCATGAACATAAATATCGTGGAGGCTATGTTGATTTTGTTTCAACTACATGCGTGAACATGTGCCAAGTCAAGCCACTCGAATCATTCAAAGGAGGATACCATCCTATCATACTACATCACAACCATTTTAAAAGCATGTTGGCACGCATGGTAAACTATTATAAACTTCTAGCTAATTAATCATGGCATGAATAACTATAATCCATAATCGTCATTGCAAACATGTTTCATTCATAATGGGCTGAATCAAGAACGATGAACTAATCATATTTACAAAAACAAGATAGGTCGAGTCCATACCAGCTTTTCCTCATCTCAATCATTTCATCATATATCGTCATTATTGCCTTTCACTTGCACGACCAAATGGTGTGGATAATAATAATAGTGCACGTGCATTGGACTAAGCTGGAATCTGCAACATTTATTCAAAGGAGAAGACAAGGTAATATTGGCTCTTTGTTAGATCAACAATAATGCAAATGTGAGCCACTCATCCTTTTCATCATGGTCCTCTCCTCTCAACCCCAAAAGAAAAGAAAAGAATTTCCAAGAAACACACTGAAATGTATTTGGAGTTTTTGTTTTTCTGAAGAAAGTAAAAGCAAGAACGAGAAAAACTATTTACACGAGAAAGCTCCCAACTAGCAAAAGAGGAACGTGAAATTTTTTTGGGTTTTCTTTTAATACTACTACTAACTAAACCTAGAAAGTAAACTAAGCTACAACTATTTTTTTTGTTTTTCTTAAGTTTTTTTAAACACATAAGAAGAAAGTGGAAAAAAGAAATAAACTAATCATGGATAATACAATGAAAAAGTATGAACACCGACAACTGGAATGAGTGTGTGAACATAAATGTAATGTCGGTGAGAAATACATACTCCCCCAAGCTTAGGATTTTGGCCTAAGTTGGTCTAGGGCCACCACTGGCCCGGATGATACCTGAAATCATAGTTGGGGTTGTACTGTGCAGTAGCAGCTACTGCTTGGTGAGCTGCTTCTTGGAGGCGAGCGGCCTCCACTGTTCTCTCATACCCGTTTCCCTCCTCTCAGGTTATAAAATATCTACCATTTACCTGAGAGTTAAAGAAGGCAGGAGCAGGAAGGGAAATATGGACAACATGCCATCTGTCAAAGATTAGTCGGTACTAGAGGGACTGTTCGTTTCTCTCAAGAAACTGGTAGCCTATCATTGCATTGTAATCTAGAAAAGTGGGTGGCAACTCAATGTCATTCCCTCTTATGGGTACGCCAAGATAATTAGCTAAATGAGTTGCATAAATCCCACCAAATAAATCTCCCTCTTTAGCATTAAGATGTAACCTCCTCCCTATAATAGCCCCCAAGTTATATCGCTTATCACCTAACACCACACACTTGAGGACACTAAGATCTGGAACGCAAAGGTGGCAATGATCATGTTTACCTTTAATACACCTTCCTATAAAGAGAAAAAAATAATATATGGAAGGAAAGTGAATGCTCCCTATGGTAGCTTGTGTGATATTTCTAGTTTCTCCCACAGTGATGCTAGCAAGGAAATCGTTGTATTCAGATTTGTGAGGCTCACTACGAATGCCCCACTGTGGAATTTTGCAAGCAGTATTAAAATCTTCAAGGTACATGGTATATGATTCATCATAAAGATCACATAAAACAATATGGGTATTGCGCTTAGATGAAAATTCAAACCTCTGCACAAAGGAATCAGTGAGGTAATGGTATTGTCGTCACTTATCTGATACGAAGTCCTCAAGATCAGCATTACGTACTATCAGATTTAGGGATCCGCAAACCCTTGAGAGTTTCAAACTCTAGGGTGCGTGCGGAGATATCAACCTGCCCAACCTGCCTACTCGTGATCGTCCTAAGCCTAGCACATCAAGCTCAAAGAGACACAAAGACACAGCGATTTATATTGGATTGGGCCACCGTTGTGGTGTAATACCCTAATCCAGTGTGGTGTGGTGGATTGCCTCAAAGGGCTATGGATGAACTGGTACAGTGGATGAACAAGCCTCGGGAGGTGAGGTGTTCTTGAGTTGGTGTGGTGCTCTACTTGTTCTGATCTCGTCCCCTCCCTATGGTGGTGGCTAGTCCTATTTATAGTGGCCTAGGTCCTCTTCCCAAATATGAGCGGGAAGGGATCCCACAACGGCCGGATTTGAAAGGGGACAAGTAGTATAGTCTATCCCGACAAAAGTAGTCTTCGCCTGCAAAAAGCCTCTGGTCATGACGCTGCAGTGGGGTCGTTGATGACCTCCGTCTTGCCGTCCTGGCGGTCTTGGTCTCGTTGCACCAAAATGGAAACCTTTCACTGATCCCTCGGGACTCCGCGCCTGCGCCCTGCTTCCCTTGCACCAAAGAGGAAATCCGTGCTCTGCGCCCGCCTGGCGCCTGTCTGGCCTTGGTCGTCATGGCTCACGTCAGCAGAGCCTCGTGAGGCAGCTGCATAGAACTCTCCTCCCCTCAGGAGCCAGCCTGAGGAGGCCGACCCCTTCAGGGGTCTTGGCATTGTCCGCCTCACAAGGCTTGGCCCCTCGTGAGGGTCTTGTGTTGCTGATGTTGAAGCTGGGCCATACCAGGCCATTGATGAAGCCATGCGGTGGGCCACAGGCAGGCAGGGCTGGATACCCCCAAATCCAGGACGCCGATAGTAGCCCCCGGGCCCAAGGCGCGCTCGGACTTGCCTTCCAGGCGAAGCCAAAGGGCAAGTGCGGAGCGCCGTGGGCCCTAACCGCCTGCGGCCTTGATGAAGCATGGCGATTGATTGGACGTGGGCCACTCTGTTTCCCCAGGCTGCCTCGACAACTGTTTCCATATGACAAAAGGGGTGCCGCCTGCCGCCTGGCTTTCATTGCTCCTTCTTCGTCTTGCTCCAGATCCCTTTCTCCCCGCAACGGAAGAACTCACCAGATCTGTCGATCCCCCCCCCCAAATCTTCTGCTCGATGGCCGCCGAGAAGACCGTGGCTCCTACCCTGGTTGCCGGCCCACCTGGTACGAGCCAGGGCTGCTGGCGCCCTGCGTGGCTGGGGAGAAGCTCTGAAACACGCTCCTCTTGACGGCGAGTGACGACAACGAATGGAAGGAGACAATGCTCCGGGTCGCCGCCGCTGCACCGGAGCCCGCAGGCAGCACCTTCTTCCCCTTCTTCATGCACATCGTCTACTCGGGGTTGGTACCTCCATTCTCCCGCTTCTTCTTCGCCATCCTTAACCACTATGGCCTTCACGCGCTCCACATCCATGCCAACTCAATCCTCCTCCTGTCCATTTTCGCCTTCTATTGTGAGGCGTTCATGGGGGTGATGCCCTCCGTTGCCCTGCTCCGCCATTTCTTCTTCCTTCACATGACCGGCGACAATCCGGTTGGGTGCATCGGCTTCATTGTTGTGCGGGGTGGTAACGCAATCTCCCGCACCGGGAAGAAGGTGGAGGATGCCGTGAAGAGGTAGGTTCTGATGGATGCCAAGTGCTCCCAGGGCTCGCTGAAGCCGCCGACCGCGTTCCCTGTCTCCGAGAAGTGGTGGTTTTCTGAGAAGATCACCGACCCTTCCCTGACGCAGTGGGTGAAGAAGATGGAGAAGGAGCTGAAGAGGGAGAAGCTGACGGGGGCCATGTTCATCAAGGAGCTCCTGAGGCAGCGCATCGCGCCGCTTCAAGACCGCTCCCGCCCCTTGTGGAAGCTTCATGGTGATGACGACAAAATCCGCCTGCACCGAGACGTCCTTCCCGAGGAGGAGCTGAGCAAGGTGTTGCTCTACCTGACAGGGAAGGACCCGAGCGATCCTCCGGAAGATTGGCTTCCGCTATACTGCAGGGATGACGGCGAGGAGGTTGCCGCGGCTATGCCTGTCTTCAATGAGCTTGGGCTTGTGCAGCCGGGGAAGCCCCTGCCGCTTACTGCTTTGGTGCACCTGTCATCCGATGATCGCTCCTCCGAGGCCACCGCAGACGAGATGGTGGAGGAATCCTCTACCCGTCGGCAGAGGGAGCTCCTCCACGACTTTCCCGATGACGATGATGATGACGAACCGCCGGTAGTGGAGGTGACACACCCTTATGGAGTCACCACGAGGTCTGGGGTAGCCTCTTTGAAGCATCCCAAGCGAGCGGTCACGAAGAAGAGCAGGACTGCGTTGATTCCTCCAGGCAGCAGCCCGCCTTCGCCGATGCTGTCCTGATCGGCTCCAACCGCAAGCTCTCATGCTCCCCAGAGCTCGGCTCCTGCCGCTCCGCCTCTACGCCCGCTGCTGAGCATGAAGCGGAGCTATGCCTTCGCCGGCTAGTAAGTTTCTCCCTTAACCTTGTTTGTTGGTTCTTGAAGCGATACTTAGCGTCTTCACCTATCGTTAGGAAATAGCCGTCGAAGAAGCAGAAAGAGGGCACGGAGGTTGCTGCGGCTGGAGGTACTGAAGTGGCTGCTGTGACCTTGGTGAAGGAGAGTGTCGCTGCCCCGTAGCCCCAGATACTACAAAAAAAAGACACATCCGTGACATTTTGGGCCGAACGAAATTTTTTCCTGTCATACTTATGACACTTCTATGATGATAATTGTGACAGAACCCGGTATCATCATAGATGTGGTGGGCTCCGACTTCTATGGCAAAAAATCATGACAGAAAATGGGCTTTTTGTCCTGGGCGGGCCGGAGACGCAACTGCATGACATTCTTTGGGCCGTCCATGACAGAAAAAACCATGGTAGAAACGAGGGCGAGGAAAATTTCGGAGAGTTCCCGGTTACGGTGGGTGGTCGGGGGCCGAGTGATGCGCGTTTGTCGCATACACGTACGTGCGTGTGTGCGAGGCGTTGACTCTAACTGAACCCGAGCGAGGCGTTGGGCTGTAACTGAACCCGAGCGATTGCACTGCAGGCTACGCGTTACTGAACCCGAGCGATCGATTGATGGCTATTAACTCAACCCGATCGAGCGATTCCTTGTCTACTGCTGCTAACTGAAGCCGATCGATGCTGCCTCTCTGGATGAATAGTGAGCGTTGCAGGGGGGGTTGGATGAACAGTGAGCGGTGGGGGTGGATGAACAGGACCCCGTGGTGTTGCCTTTGGATGAATAGGACGATCCCGTGGAGGGCTGGATGAACAGTGGACGGTGAAGGGGTGCCCATGGAGGGGTGGTTGAACAGTAGCCGGTGGAGTAGCGCGGGGTGGAGGCTGGATGAACAGGAGCCCGTGGAGGCTGGAGGAGGTCGACGGTAGCCCGTGGAAGCTGGAGGAGGTCAACGGTGGAGATGAACAGTATCCTGTGGAGTCCCGTTTTGCAGTACGCCACACCCCTCCCGATGAACATGACCCCCGTTTCGACCATAGCGCTTCAACACAAGTCCGTTTCGTCTGTTTTGCGGTACACCACACCCCTCCCGATCAACAGGACCCCCGTTTCGACTGTAGGAGGTCCGTTTCCTCCGTTTTGCGGTACGCCAGACCCCTCCCGATGAACAGGTTTCCGTTTCGAACGTGGCCGGTCGAACACAAGGTCGTTTCCTCCATTCTGCGGTACGTCAGGCCTCGTTTCCATCACCTGTTCCGTCCAAGTCGGTTGGCTCCCACGCGTTTCGTTGCCTCCCGATGAACACGATGCATTCC
The DNA here is from genome assembly GCF_018294505.1 of Triticum aestivum. Taxonomy (NCBI): domain Eukaryota; kingdom Viridiplantae; phylum Streptophyta; class Magnoliopsida; order Poales; family Poaceae; genus Triticum; species Triticum aestivum. The sequence continues at coordinate 123,900,625 of NC_057795.1, read as the reverse complement.
GTTGCCTCCCGATGAACACGACGCATTCCGTTGCCTCCCCATGAACACAATGCATTATGTTGCCTCCCCATGAACACGACGCCGACGCTGTTTCTCCGTTCTGACCCAGCCATGTACACGAGCCCTAGCCGTACGTATGCATGAGTAGGCGTTTGAGACCCCGCCCGTATGTACACATACATGGCCGTATTTTCTTTCTTGCACACTGGCCGTTGTACATACGTGTACATGCTACGTGCGCGCCTCTACTACGACACGTGCGCGCCTCTACATCGACCAGTATATATGTACGTACATGTTCGCGACCAGAATAACAACGCTACATACGCTTCAACCAGGTGGGTCCCGACTGTCAGGCACTTCCTTGCGTGCGAAGATGTAGCTGGTGGGTCCCAGCAGTCAGGGGGCGAATCGTTTTCTTTTTGCCCGTACGCACTTCCTTGCGCGCAAAGGTATAGCTAGTGGGTCCCAGCAGTCAGGGGGGAACTTTTTTTCGCGAAATACGGTGGCCCGTTCGGTGGGTCCCTGCTGTCAGGTGGAGGAATAATTATTTTGCGCGTAATAAGGAGGCACTTCCTTGCGGCCTCCGTGGACCCAACTGTCAGCCTCTCCACGCACAGTACTCTTCCGATGGAAGTCAGTCATTGACCACACTGGCCACGCCGCACCGAGAGCACAAGGGCGGTGGACAACGGCGAGGCCTAGGAAGGGGACGACGCAAAGCCGGGGAAGACGCAGCAGTGGATGCCCACGCGAAGAGGAGTACGAGGGTTCACTGGTTCGGCTGAAGTGTGAGGTTGGCGTCGCCGCAGAATAACAGGGGGTGTGAGTGAGTAGAGGGATGGTCTGGCCAGTGGTGGGAGTAGTAGGGGGCGGTGAGGCCTCCGCGGTATCATAGCCAGCCAGGGGAGGCAGGAGCATGCGGCACGACTGACGCTGCTTTGGGCGGCTGGAGCACGAAGACCAGAGGTTGAAGAAGCACTATGGCCGTTGGATGGACATCGTACGGTCACTGGAGCATTGACTAAGTTGACAAAGCCCTCCGTCCCCGTCAACTTAGTAGGGCCACAAGTCAGCCTGCCACTATACTGGGTCCCAGCTAGCAGGGGGAGTATTCATTTTTTGTGCGTAATAAGGAGGCACTTCCTTGCGTGCGAAGATATAGCTGGTGGGTCCAAGCTGTCAGCGGCGGTAACGTTTTTTTGCGAAATACAGAGGCCCTTTCGGTGGGTCCCAGATGTCAGGTGGAGGAATCATTATTTTGCGTGTAATAAGGAGGCATTTCCTTGCATGTGGTCGTGGACCCGGCTGTCAGCCTCTCCATGTACAGTCCACTTCAGATGCATGTCGGTCGTTGACCATGTTGACCAGGCCGCGGCGAGAGCACCAGGGCGGTGGACGATGGCGAGGCCTAGGAAGGGAACGACACGGAGGCAGGGAAGACTCGGCAGTTGTTTCCCACGCGAGGGGAGTACGACTGTACGAGGGTTTACTGGTTCATCTGCCATTGCCGGAGAATAATAGTAGGTGTGGGTGAGTAGAGGGATGGCTAGGCCAGTGATGGGAGTACGGTGGGGCGGTGAGGCCTGCGCGGCAGCACAGCCAACCGCGGGGAGCAGGCAGTCCCGCCGACGCTTGTTTGAGCGGCTGGAGCAGGAAGAGTAGAGATTGAAGAAGCACGACGGCCATTGGATGGAAATCTAACATTCACTGCTTGTGTGTCAACCTTTTTTTAGGAAACCCTCAAATCTGTGGAAAACAGCATACAACCCATCTGCCATTATTTCTAATAATTTATAACCCATTTGCTAATTCTTAAGGTTTTTTTTGGAGCCCATATTCTTTTTGTTAGCATTACAACCCATATTGTGGCCACGGTTAAAAAATTACACAAAATTTTGCATATTTCGGTGCGGTCCGAACTGTTTTTAATCCCGAAATTTCGAGTCACATTCAAAATGATTTTAAAAATAAATGTATATCAATATAAAATCCAACAAATTGTCCACGCATAAAAATAAATGCAATTTAAAATCTCAAAATGAAAAAAAGATATTTGAAACTAACTGCCGGTTTGATGTGTTCTAAAAATATACAACCCATTTCTCATTACCGATAGGCCATTTTCTCGGCCAGCCGAATGAAGCTCTCCTCGTCTTGAAAGATTTACAGCCCAACAGGCCTGACAAAGCGACTTACTTGGAAAATCACAAAAAAACTGGGCTATGGCCGTGGACCCAGCTGCGACCGTGGACCCAGCTGTCAGCCTCTCCATGTACAGTACTCTTCCGATGGAAGTTGGTCGTTGACCACATTGACCACGCCGCCTCGAGAGAACCAAGGCGGTGGACGACGGCAAGGCCTAGGAAGGGGACGACACGGAGCCGGGGAAGACGCGGCAGTGGATGCCCACGCGGAGAGGAGTACGAGGGTTCACTGGTTTGGCTGCGGCATGAGGCTGCCATCACTGCAGAATAACAGGGGGTGTGGGTGATTAGAGGGATGCCCTGGGCCAGCGGTGGGAGTAGTAGGGGGCGGTGAGGCCTCTGCGGCATCACAGTCGGCCACGAGAGGCAGGAGCACGCGGCACGACCGGCGCTGCTTTGGGCGGCTGGAGCAAGAAGACCAGAGGTTGAAGAAGCACTATGGCCATTGGATGGACATCGTATGGTCACTGGAGCTAGAATCGTTCATATTGACTAAGTTGACAAAGCCCTCCATCCTCGTCAACTTAGTAGGCCCACAAGTCAGCCACCCACTATGGTGGGTCCCAGCTAGCAGGGGGTATTCATTTTTGTGCGCGTAATAAGGAGGCACTTCCTTGCTTGCGAAGATATAGCTGGTGGGTCTGACCTATCAGCGGGGGGAACATTTTTTTTCGCGAAATACAGAGGCCCTTCCCACGTACAGTCCACTTACAATGCGTAATAAGGAGGAACTTTCATTGCGTGCGACCATGGACCTCGTGGGTCCCAGCCGTCAGGCTCTCCACGTACAATCCTCTTCCGACGACTCTTGTATGTTAACCACGCCGCGCTGAGCGCACCGAGGCGGTGGACGACGGCGAGGCCCCAGACTGGAACGACCCGGAGATGGGGAATACGTGGCAGTGGAGTCACAGACAGAGAGGAGTGGGAAACTTGACTGGTTCAGATGCGGGGTGGGCCTACACTCGGCAGAGAATAACAGGAGGTGCAGAGTGTAGGGATGGCCTGGCCGTCGGCGGGGTAGCATTTTGCTGAGGAGCGCAAAACAACGCCGCTGGATGCCGAAGGCTGGAGCAGGCGGTCCCAGCAGCGCTGGGGGAAGAAGACGAGAGATTGAAGAAGAATACCGGCCACTGGATGTAAATCCAACGCCTTCTTAGGCTTCGACCTACTGGCCCACATGTCAGCCAGTCCATTTGTTT